>NC_064026.1:16405000-16710000 GCF_917208135.1 Athalia rosae
TCAATTCAAAAAACAACGACAAGGTAGGCGTAAAAAAAGAGACTCGACGGGTAATTGACCCTGAGGTTGCGATGGACATTGAGTTAAATTCGCAGAAAGTAGGTTTTAATGTTCTGCGTTTTGGCGATGAAAGTTTATCAGACGAGAAAAACTCTCGAAATGATAATGAGACTAAGCCAGGGCTAGACGTGTCTGGAAATTCTTCAAACGTAGACTCTAATTCATTTCCAAAGAAAACTATTACTATGAATAACCCAGCTATCAACGTGATTAAATTGCTAACCAGCTTGCCACCACAGATTAGTAACAGCGATCAGTCGATTATGCAAAGTAAAGAACGCTCCAACTTCAGGACGGAGAAAATAAGAAATGTCGTTAACATTAAACCGCCCGATAAAAACCCGAAAAATGTAAACAATGGCCACAATTTTGAAAATTATCAACATCCCGTGTTGAGACTAAACCCGGATAATTTCGATACGGAAAGCAACCATGACGGTAGTATTTTAAATAAAAATCTAGGATCCTTTGAACGACTAAGCGATAAAAATAATTCTATCCGTCTCCCAATGAGGATCAAAACGGGTGTCAAAAAACCATTGACCGATTTGTTCGTAAAAGGTGCGAATTACAAGACTTCCGGTCAAGTATTATCATTACCGATCAAAATTACTAAACGGAAACAGTCTTTAAGTCAAAATGCACCGTATCCAAGCTTGAAGAATTGGCCGACTGGTGCCGTAGAAAACGACGAAGATTTAATCAACTACGAGAAATATACTTCCTATTACCACCAAGTGGGTGATTCGGATCCGCATGAAGTCAATGATTATTCAGGTGATACGGAGTATTCGCATCATTTTAATATTCTTAACAACAATTTTGAGAAAAAACCTGAACCAACACCTTCCATTTTGATTTTCGAACATTCATTGCCTACTCCAGAGTCCTCGGAGTATGATGAACCTGAGTTGGTACCTATTTACCATCCCAAACCCCATGGAAATTCTGACCCTTCCCCCGTACAAAATTCTGATCCGTGGAAGAAAATTTCGTCATTTTCCTCAAACCACACAAACGTGAACGTTCAATTTGACTCGCATAGATACGAAGTGACTTCTGATAATCTCCATCCGAACGAATCTTTGCATTTTGTTTATAACGAAAATCAGGGAATGAATAAACACGATTACGTAGACGAAACTAGTTTCGAAAAAAACATGTCCCATGCAGATATTACTCAGGATTATGTCAGCGATCGGTATGATCAACCAATCTTTGAGAACCCAAACTTGGAAGCAACAGTGGATAACTTTTCCGAATTAGACGTAACGGGGCCAACGGTGATCGAGTCAAATGAAAGCTACGAAACGTTGCACGATTATCAAAACAGTCCTGGTGGTTATGTACCAGAATTATCCGTTGCCCGGCCGCATTTTACTCCTGTACGATCGGAAGTGTCGCAAGATATTACGATACACATTTTAAACACTGGCGTAAAGCGTCCCAATGTTACTTCAACCAAAATGGAAGATTCCAGTCCATCATTAGACTCTAATGCATCTACGGTGAGTGAAAAAAACTCTTCGTCAACGTTGCAACCAAACGTCCACATGAGCTTCACGATGCAGGTAGATAAGGGTGGAGAAGGTAATTCGGAATATGTGCTAGTTCCGGTTCAAAAAGTACCAGAAGTTACATACGAAGATACCGGCGGTTGTCCGACGATAAAAATCGACTCCTACACCCAGATAAGCAATACTTTACAATCAAAAGAAGGATGCTCCGATTTAAACATCATTTTAAACTCCCACGTTTTAAACACGAATAATTTCAAGTCTCCGGCGATATCTGGAGACAATTATGAATTACCTAGCGGTGAACGCTACCCAGGTGGTGATGAAGGATACGATCCTATTGGTGGAAATCTTAATGTTCCGGGTGGAAGTTACGTAACTTCTGCTACGGGAGTCGGAGCACAAGAGTACCCAGTTAATCAGGGTCAAATTGCTCAGACTATTCCGGGAGAAGTTGAACCGAGCCCGTTATTACCTGGTACGTCGATTTTCGAGGTGTTCCAACAGACTCAGATCAACGTTGGCTCTCAAAATGCCGCAAATGAACCTGAATCTGAAATATTTTACGACCCCACCGGCGCTGGGGTCGCAGATGATTCTGTACCAGGTGGTGGTTCTCTTGGTTCTCCTTCTCTCGATGCACTTCAAGGACCTTTGGCTGACGCGGGCCCAGCCGATTTTCTGGCAGATGCTGGTCCAGAAAGTGTCGCAGCGGACGCTCCGGTATCCGAAACGGGCGGTGGGACCCCCGGACTACAACTTCCTGGTGGTATCAATCCACTTTCAGGGATTAATAATCAGCTTTCCGACGCTATTGGAAATCTAGGTTCCCAAGATGGAAACGGAGGTTCGGATGGACTCCTTGGATCAGGTGGAAGTGACGACGATGACGACGACGATGACGATGATGATGTGATGGATTTCATACCGTTCAGTTTGATGGAATCGGTGACGTCGATGCTTCCATTTTTCACCTTGATAAATCCGTTGAATTACGGTTTTATTGGCATAGCGCTATCGCCATTCGCTATTGCGGCTGCAGGACTATTCGGTCTTGCCGCAGTTCTCGCTCCATGGGCTCTTCCAAGTGTTTTGAATTTTGGTAGAGCAACACATTGGGTCACGATCAAGGTTAGACCGAACCTTGAAGAAGTTGTAAGACAATCGATTCATAGCTACACGAATTGGAACGAATGGAAGAGTAAACGGAAGAAGAGAAAAAGGTAGATTTCAACAGGGATATCTTTATGTGTTTAGATAGTTTCACAGGCAACCGGCCGCAGCACTTTGATTGTGTTTTCTTAATTTCTTAATTTTTTATACTGAGAGGTACGTACAATCAAATACATATATTTAGCTATCGAATCGTTGACGCGTGTTTGAATTCACAATTAAACGGAAGTATAATTTTACGTACAACAATAAACACAAGTGAGTGACTTCGATTGTTTTTGCATAATAAAAAGAAATTTTTCAAAACCCCACCTCCCTACCTCCCCATCCCAAATCCGATGTAATAGGCCTTTTCATCATATGGTGGTGCTTTACTTGTTTATGAGTCGGTTGAAGCTCATAATTGTGAACAATTGAAAAGGTGGCTAAAATGTCATGGGTGTCCGCAAAAAGGGAAAAAAGTGAGCTAATTGAGAGGTTAGACTTGACATTTGTTTACCATCCATTTACAATTTTATTCTTATTAATAATGTAAATTCATTTGTAAATATTCGATTTTGCAAATTTCGCGAACGCTTTAATCTGTAACATGCTTGATGATTTGTTGTTTTTTTTTCGGTATTCAAGACAGGGTTTTGGAAAGTTTATAAAATAGAATTTACAAAAAATAGTACGAAAAAGATGGCTGATACTGACGCGTGCGCACAAAAAATTTTCGTGATGAAAAGGTCTATCGCAACGAATTCAAGTCTGAATTCGTTGGTCTCTTGCCTTACTTGAATGTTTTACTTATACTTTTACTTTTTTTTTCAAAACATACCAGCCATAACGTTGAATTGAATCGATGGATCCAACTTAATTTCGTACATATTATAAGCCTGTCAAATTTCATTGAAAACGGAGGTGGGGGCTATTCGGAAGTCTTACCCTCCTTGGTAAGAAGTGAACTTATCCCCGCTGAAATTAGACAAAGAAAATTTAGACGCGATGCATACCGAACGTGTTTCTAATATACATGTAAATTCTTGAGTTAGACAGAAGACATTTGTAGGGGGGATTTTCTAATTATTAGGTTATGTACACAAACCTCATTCATAACTGAAGTAGTTAGACACTACGCGATATGATTTGAGTTGGCGCAAAATATCCCTAGTTCAATTTACGTACGACGAATGCGCCAATCAAACCATATCGCGTAGTGCCTAACTACTTCAGTTATGAATGCGATTTGTGTACGACTGATTATGAGCTTGCAAATCATTGTATGGAAAAATTAGACGCGAGTAACTTGCATGTCAATCAATGAACTTTGATTACAGACTATTTTGTACAGACACTACATCTGTCAATGAAGCTGTTCCAATCAACGTCATAATCTTCTTCATCTCTTTTCCTCTTTGCTGATTAATCAGTTTCCATTTTTATTACGGGAACAGGCTGACTAGAGGAGATCTGAATTTTTGGTTTTCCAACTGCTGACTTCACTGCTGGAATTTCAGCAGAACCTATAACAGTAGTTGAATAATATCAATTAGTCATTCCAAAACGTAAATAAACACTTCCTTACGACATGGGTGTTGTAGGGAGACGTTCAGGAAACGACAAGTAGGTTGGGGGGTTTTCCACAAAACTAAAAAGTGTGGAACCAATTCATCTATGAGTTTTTTCATTCCGTATACAAGTGAAGTATGACTGACAATGAATACTGAATATTTACCGGTCGAAAATTTGAAGACAGGTTTCGGCATTTAAATAGTTTGAGTTCAAGCAACAGTGGCGAGTGTGCCTGGTTTTTTCACTATTGATGGACCAGTTTTGTTAGGTTCCATTTTCAGACGTGTTTGACCTCTGCTCAAACTGTTGCCTACAATAGTAGGTAGTGCATTGGTGACAATTTTTTTTGTTGGATTTTTAACCGTGTGATTTGTTGAGTCCAGGCAGTAACAATCAGGTGGAAGACGTAGTCCATTGTTGGGCTTAATGAAAGGTAGGGGAATATTTTTCTTCGTTTTAGCTATATCCAGAAGTACATCTCGGGGTGGTGGGTTTGTGAAAGAACATTCCAACTGCATTTTGACAGCCAATCTCACATCGTCTAAGTCGGTGAACTTTTTCTTTGCATGATTAGCGTACACCCTACTGTTGTCTAAGATGCAGGTCACGTACCCTGGGATTCTCTATCATTTTCAAATTGGAACATGATGGATTAACGAAAAAAATTAAAAAATCGACTTTTGACAATTTTTAAAATTTTTAAAAATCTCGAGCGACCCCTAAACATTTTTTTTTAAGCTGATGATGATAAACTGATATATTCCCATAAGAGACGCAAAAAATAAAAATAGTCGTTTTTTTGCGCCACCCTAATGTAGGTATTGTGGTTGTTTTTTGATGCGTATTCTGTGGTAGATTGCCATACAGAACAGGAAATTTTTATGTTTCATATTATCATGAATTTAGTACCTATTAGCCAGTGTGTACTATAATATACGTGAGAATTGATAAAACATTTATGTATAATTCCAATCTGGAACATAAATAAAAATGGAAAAGAAATAACGTTTATGCATATATATATACATGTACATATACACGTCTATTTATCATGAAATTGGAATAAAAAATTATCCATCTATATTTTTCCATCTTGTAACCCTGACCTATTCACTTCTTTCTTGAATTTGGTAAACTGATGTAATTATCTGGTTTCAGGGTCCCGGTTTTTAACACCGCACCTGGTGAAAAAAATCTACCGGATATAAAACTATCAATGAGGACTGTAGCGACCCAGTTACTGAACGTTTCTGATCCCAACGGAGCATCCAAGTCGATGGCTGATTCCCAAAAGGACAGCAGTGAGACAAAGAAACTTGTGACCGTTGCGAAAATCGAGAAGTCGGCGGACGGCGTTGAAAAATTCAAGATCGAGGATAAGGATCTTTTGATAAAAGAGATCAATTCTGAGATAACTTCTTTAGAGTCAATTGGTGTCAGCTTCGGGAGACCAACGAATTCGAAATTTGGTTACTTCGAAACCAGTCATCCGGGTCAAGCTATGGCTTTGACCGATGAAGAACTTGAACGAGAAATGTCATCGCGACGAGACGGAAGCCTTTACAAAAAGCAACCAACCACCTCTGGCGGAATATCGACATGGATCCTTTTGAATCCACCTACCACAACCCCAACGCCCACGCAAAAAGAAAGCAAGGTACACGAAATGACGAACAAATTTACGACGAAGCCAACAGCTTCGATTCAGAGAGTGGAAATTAAACAGAAGGTTGATCAAAAACCGACAGCGGTTGTTGAAAAGGTAATTCCTAATCCTCATTCCACTGTTAAGGTGACGACATCTAGTCAAGTAAAACCTGTTGTTAAAAACACACCGAAACCAATTTTACTCCGTCACACTTTGGCACCCCAAACGGTACAGACGAATCCAACGACTCCTAAGACCGTGGCTGAGACTCCAGTGGCCACTGTCGAAGCAAATAACTCACCTGTTACTGAAAGAACGTCAATGACCACAACGAAAAAAATCGTCGAGACACAAAAGCCAATGACTCAAAGAGCCCCCGTTTTGTTGACAACAACTCAGAAGCCAATCGAGAAAATAGTCAAGCCAAATACGAACAGAGGGAAGTTTTCAGCTAGAACTACCACTACGACGGTGAAACCGTTGCCAACTAAACAGGAAATCGTTACTACGCCGAAAGTTGAAAGAGTAACGTTTAAACCGATACAAATGATCCCAACGCCGAAGGATGAGAGCAAATCAGAAGAATCGCCGCTTCAAACGAAACCAAAGAAGTCGATTCCAACGGGAACACCGAAAATCGGCGCTGTTCTACAAACAAAAACAACTACGCCACAACCCAGGGAAACTACGACGATCGTTAAGACAGATTTTACGGGATCTGATCTCCTCGAAGTTCCCATGCAAATTAAACCGTCGATGACAAAGGTGAATAATGTCCTCAAGGTGCAGTTGAAAAAACCAGTTGAAGAATCAATTAGGGTTAGTGCGAATTCCACTAAATCGGATGCGGCAGCAGTGAAAATTGAAAAACCGGTTGCTGAAGAAGCGATCGATCATTCGAGCGAACTAGGCATTTCTCAAGCGGTAAAAAACTCTCAGTTTGAAGTAAAGTTCGATTTTAATCCAGAGCTAACGAAAATTGCGTTCGAAACATCTACGAAAGAACCTGAGGTTTTAACAACGACAACCACGAAAAAACCGAGAAGAAATTCGCAGAAGCGAAGGAAAAATAAAAACAAAAATAGGAAACGTAAACAGCCAGCAACTACAACTGAAAGCAATGAAATCCCCGTAATATCTGAATCAAATGTCACTGAAATCGCTGCCCAGGAATCTAAGGTCGAGCCGGAAACCAAAGAATCAACGCCAGTGATTAAAACTAATAATAAAAAAAAGGAAGTCCAGAAACCGATTGGTACTCAAATTTACAATTTCCTAAGCCGGGAAATCATGCCAAGCTTCGGTGTCGTTTCTTTAGTAGGTTTAGGTCTCGGACTAGCCTCTTACTTCCTGTACCCCTTTGGAGGAGGAATAGCGCGTAGAAATTACGAAGTGGAACCGAATTATAAATATAATCTCGGCGAGTATGGTGGTAACTATGGTCAGAGCGAAGAGGAAGTATTTTCCAAGGTCATTCAGGGCATGACGAATCATGAAGATAAATACGGTGTGGGTTTCAAGGATTACGATCTGCAGAACAATTATCATCGGTATCAGAAATTGGGGAGTCCTATAATCACCGATGCGAGGTTGTCGAAGAAAACCGATCAAAGGTATTCTCCTAGCACTTTGGCATCGGCACCGACGTACGATAAACCATTTGAAAATAGTTACGAGTTGGAGTACAGGAACACGGAATTCAAATATCCAGAAGTTTCGACGACTTCGAATTACTTCGAACGTCAAAAACAATCCGCTTACATGGTGTCGAACGAAGGAGACGTCGATCGTCAATTTGTCGTTGGCAATGTGCCAAAGGAATACGGATACGACGAGACGCCCATCGTCGGTAAAAAAACACAGACCTATGCCGATGGCGGAGAAATAATTCAAACGCAGTTCGAACAGGATCAAAATCACAAATTACAAAAACTTCCTGCCGACGTACCGGTGCTTCCAACTTACGGACAACCCGAAACCTTGTCCTTGAAAAGTAGCGTCAATTACGATTCCATTGAAATTACGCCTACGGCTGTCGCCGTAGAACATGGCCCGAGAGCTCTCAAAGTTAAGCGATCGATCGACGAGAAATTATTCCGCTTTTATCCCACTAGGTATCGACGGGAATCCGTTATCCAGGTAATCCCACACAGCGGAAGTCAGGAAGTCGAGGAGAAAGAGGAGGACTTGAGCAATGAAATATTTGGTATCTTGGACTCGATGATTCCGGATAAAGATGAAAATCGGAAGGTAAAAGACAAGAAAGTTTCAAACGCGATCGACAACGAAGAGAAGATTAATAAAAAACGTGACGAAGCGAACACCCAACTCCACGAAATCACTACCGCTAAAATAGAATTCGAATTAAAAGACACCGCTAAAATTATGGTATCTACGGTGAAACCGATGGAGGCTTCTCCGACAACCACAACTCAATTTGAAAAACTTGAAATTACGAGTTTAACGTCAGCTGCTCCTACCGAAGATCCGACAACGTCTCCTCAATCGAAAGACATTTCAACCGACGATACCATCCAAACTGAGGGCCAAGAGCTTGAGGAGACAACCGCAGAATCTAACGATTCGACAACGACGACCGAAAAAACTGAAAAGGAAGCGGAACAGGGATTCAACCTATTTAACTTCGTTAAAAAGGTCGCGGAGATTAAATTCAGATTGGGATTAACGATTTTGAAACACGCGAGCGAAGGCTTTGCCCGTTATTTGGGCGGAGTTCAAAAAAGAATCAACGGTGAGGAATGAGCGTTTTTTTCTTCCTTTGCAATTAAACGGAGGGAATAAACGCAGACTGTCGAGGCACACTCATATTATGAATAATTAATTGAAGGTAAGCTAATTAGCTAACGCGTAAAAAAAAAAAAAAAAAAAAAAAAAAAAAAAAAACCAGCAATGCATCATTATCTGGTCGACATAGGTATTATGATGATATTTCTTGTTCCATACACGATCAGTAATTACGAGGCTCAATTTTCATTAAATATTTTATTTGGCATCGTAAAACTATCGGAAACACTTGATGTTGGCATTGGATGGTATTTTATTTGATCGTGAGCGCAAGACAGCTAATGATCAAGTACAAGATGATGCTCAAAAATTCACGTTGACCGACGAAAAAAAAAAAAAAATGAGAAAAAATGATTCGAACAGATTTTTATCATTCAGCGACGCGAAATCATTGCCCCGTCAAGCTCTCTTCTCATAAGTACTCGTATAAGTTTTAAAAAAATTTTCGGTATAATTTTGTACCAGTGAGCATAATTATCATACGTACTTACTTTTCAAGTTACTTAGGTATAGAAATTGCGTAATAACGACGGATTTTCCATCACTTCACTTTCAAAAAGGAAGTATTATATTTTGAGGTTGAAAAGTTATACGATTATTAATAATTTATTTTAAAATGTACAAATATTTTGTAGTTATTGTAACAATTACGTACTTTCACGGTACATTTTATGTAAATAAATATAACAAAAAAACTTTATGCCGTATCGATCTAATTATTACGGTTTTTTTTTTTTTGTTTTTGATTTAGTAAAACTAAAACTTGTGTTTGGTCTACATATCTTTTTTAATACTTGGTAACTACGTATAATATACATATGTATATCAGTCGGATTACGACATTCAATAGAAAACGATCATATACATATGTAAAATAAATTAAATATTAAGTTAATCATCACCAACAGTCTGAAATGCTATTCATAATTTAACAATGAAACATATGGAACAACAATGACACAGTACGAACCAACAAAATCTACAACTACATACTTCTTCTAACGAAACTAGTAGATACAAAATAAAAACCAACTTCATCAAAAAAGGTTCGAACCTGAGCAATTGATGCAGTTGGGCACTTAATTTTTACGTTTGTAACCGTTTGAACTTTCTTTAGTTGCTTAGCCGTCCGGCTAATCTATCATCGAAGGTGATTTCCACGTGATTAGTTTTTACGGATCTTTTTTTTCTACCAAGCATCATGGGAATCACCATGGCCATGGTTGCTGGTAACATTCCAGCTCCAACCGCCGCTAGAACTGCAGAGTTCGAAGGTTGATTAGACGGGGTATTTCGTATGGGTCGTTTGGCGACAACGGACGGTACAGTGGCAAGTTTTTCCCTTTCATATTCCCGTTGGCTTTGATCGACCGTTTTAAAAGTTTTTTCCACTTCTAAAAGTCCGCCGTGTGACGTTGTCGTGTTAGTTCCATTCACCGAGGGCAAAACTGTCAATCTGACCTGGCGCTTGGAGGTCATCACCGCGACAGATGGATCTCGATCATTTTTCAGAGTTTCCGCGCTCTGACCTTCGCCGTTCGTTGATGCGATTTTGATCGATCTTTGTCTGGACTTGGAGTAACCTCTGTTGGTCGACAGCAGTACCCATTGCCCGTCCCCGTTGGCTGGATGCGACGGTGGATGATCGGTGGAATACTGATAGTGAGAAAAATGCGGTCTGTTGAACGAGGTCGAGGAGGGTTTCGGGAAATTTGAAGGTCTGTTGTTCAACTCTTCGTACTTGAGAGGAAAATTGTAGTCGTGTGTTTTCCAGTCATTGTTGATATTGTCGGGATTGATATCGGGAAACCTATCGATACTGTGAGATGGTTTGGAAATTTGGGGCTTTGCCCAATTTCCCGCCGGAAAATTTGCCGGCTTATCGTCCGTGATTATATCAGACGACTCTTTCAACGAGTCACCGTATTTATCCCAAGGTTTTTCGGGTGGCCATTTTTGGGCGTAATTTGGCCTGCTTCCGAATCCGTTGTCTTCGAAATACGAGGGTCTCGTCGGTTTGCTGGGCTTCGGCCTTTCGGAATCGTACCACGGTTTTTGGCTTCCGGTATTCTCCATGTGGTACGGTTTGGGTTTTTCGAACCACGGAACGTTTTCCTCGTACGCGGGCCTCTCTAGCCAGCTGGGTTTACCTAAACCTTGAGGTTTGTCCCACGGTTGATCTTCAGGCCAAGGTTTTTGAGAGTCCTTATTTGCTTGCCATTTAGATATTTTACTCTTTGACCAAGGAATCGCTTCGAGAGTAACCCAGCCGTTGCGATCGTCGTAAGGATTGTTTCCCCATTGTTTGTTCCTCTCCAAAGTATCGTTGGCATTTTCACCCTCTCGATTTTGCTCCGTTTTTCCACCGTTCGACACGGTCGTTTCGAGCGTCGCATTTTTTTTCATATTGACCTTAGATTCTTCTGTTGCAGGTTTTTTAACTTCAAGTTGAAATGGTACCACGGGATGTTCGAGAACCGTGAATGGATATTTGTAATTGTTTTCAGTGGTGCTTTTCATTTTCGCTGCGTACTCTTCGAGGAATTTGTTGAGGACGTCCGGATTGAACGTCGACGTTTCTACATGAATATTTTTGCGTTCGAATTTCGAGTTCTTTTCAATGTTAACCGCGTCATTTTCGAATCTTGTGTTTTTCGTCAGTTCCAAAGGGTTTTTTGTAACAGCGATCGGCTCCTGAGGTATTCGAAAATTGTCGTTCTTTGTTTTGAAAAGGGTCGACACGTTATTATTGACTTTTGTAAGAAACCTCGTGTTACCGTGAGATCCAGTCACGATAACTTCGATGAAAAGTAACGTCGGGATTATTTTTAATGCCAACATCTGGAATAAATCACGAATCATTCAACATTCCTTTTATTCATTCCCAATGATCCAACTTACAAATTCAGTTTTCTAATGTATTTCATTTTTAGCTATAAAAATCAACTTTAAAACGTAAACAAATTTCCAACGATATGATAGTTTGATACTTACGATTACACTATTTCTTTCCACTTGTCACGATCACGTGGCTTAGGAAAAATACTGCTAAAACAGCAACTAGTTTACTATCCCAAGAGGTGTCTCATGATGGTATTTTGAATAGATTCGAAAAAATTCCTACAAATTAATTATGACTAAAAATAAATTTTCCCTGCACAAATGCATCAAATTATTCTCCACAAAACTGTCAACGATCTGCACTTCGAACGGGAACAAAAAAAATTCGAGCACCCACAATCGGTCTGTCAGTCGGTACGTATTTGAAAATAATGCAACGTGTATAACCGTAGCAACTAAAAATCCTACAATCGCGTCTTGCACTATCGTTAGGCGGAAATAAAATCGAATGCAACGAGATGAATATGCGACTTTCTATCGCGCGAAATTGAAGATTCGATTGTCACGTAGGATTTTTAATTATATAAACAAAAGCTAGCGAGCGAAACTGGGTCTCCGAGTAATGACCTTAACTGTTCAAGGTCCGAGATAGTTGTGGGCTGCAGTTGGTGGCCTCCTTCGCTATTTAATCGAGGTCCCCACTTCGAAGCCTGGTCCATTTTGCCTCTCGGTCGCTCCCACGGACAGCATCAGACTGCCGATCTTTGTCCAATTTCGCGGCGTTATCGGGCGTGAGTATACGAAGAAATGCAGAAAATAAGATACTCCACGGTATCCCTCCGGGGCGGAATATCAGGCGGTAATGCGTCGATGCGACAGCGATAATACCGGTGTAACAAATATCCGTCAACCGAATATTCTTCCCCGTTCTCGAAAAGCCTGATTATACGAATACGTGGGTGCTTTGTGTCTCATCGGAGTAATCCGCTACGGTCTAATTGCGCTAGATGGTAACCGAAGAACCTTTGGAACTACCTAGTCTTTCATCACTTTTTTCTTTTTCCGGTCTCTTAGGACTGTAGGACCTGATCTGTCTTACATCGAGATATGTACGACCAATCAGCGATCTGTACGGGCTCTTGCGATAAAGAAAATACGAGTTTCCGTTTAAAAAATCGATGTTTACCTTCATTCAAGCTCTCGAAAAATGGTTCCAAGATCGAGGACAATATCACCGTCGCTTGGCCCCCCAGAATCTTTGCAGCTTTTGTCCGAAACATTTTTCGCTATCCTGTCTGATTCTCGAGTTATTAGCCCGGGTCGATTAAAAATGAACACCCTGTATAATCGTCATCGTACAATGCTCGGGAGTCTGGAGGTTCATGAAGTATACGATAACTGAGTGGTTTGAGTTTGATTGATAGTTCTGGGAGCAATTAAAACTCGACGAGTCGGACTAATTGATTTGTTGTCGGTCTGTCAATTTCCCGTTTAACAAGCGCCGACGTTATTACGATTGATTTGCGTTCGCGGTGGGGTAAAAGTATCCCGCAGGTTGTTATACAAGAAGAAAAAAGGTAGAAAATAGAAAAAAAAAGGTATCGATACGGAAGGAGATTATACAAATCGAGAATATCGATCGACAGCCTCACGACGAATCTGTGTCAATTTTAGCGCTTTCCATTGCAACGAGGTCTTCTTACCGGTGTAAATATAGCATTCCCGTATATTCGACGCTACGAACACCGAGCGACTTACAAAGCGTGTACGTTGCACGCTTCGTAGATAGTTATACTATACTATACCCGTCTAATTTTTCGCATGACTGAAGTGAAATTCGACTTTTTCAAAGCCAACGTTTCGCCTCTCACTGCTAGACAACGCCTTGATATGCATTTTACGATCTGCACTTACGGTTTTACTATTTCACTTCAACGCCGCGGCGGCGCGACTTATATTTTGCCTAGGTCGCCCGCGATTATGGGACGAAAACGAGCGAATTACCCGCGGAACAGCAGTCATTCGAACGGCCTACTATACCGCCCACAGAATTGGGTCAGTAAAGCGATCGTAGCAAAAAGTCCAACGCGGTGTCGAGGCTACTTTCATTGTCGGACGGTCTTCTATCTTCATCAGCGCATTTCTTCGTGTGCGGTGGCTCGTACTCGGTGGTTCGCTGCACTCCGCCTGTAGCTGCTGCATGGTCTGCGAAAGATGTGATCATCGGAAATACAGAAAAGTTCGCAAATTCGAACCGAGCGACGATCGCCCCAAGAATAAAGCTAACATCGCCCTTGCGCTCTACTCTCCGTGCTGCAGGAATCAAAATATCCATTTATGTCAACCGTATCCATTATTCTCTTTGGATTTAATTAAAACGATCGTAATTTTTTAGAAATGCGAACACGGTGACCTCTCGCTCTCGGTCCTAAAAACCTCGTTTGTACAAAGTCGGGTAAAATAATTTGAGAAGCACTCATAAATCATACCTACATATTTACGTATACTTGCGTTGATTTTCTGTCAGCCATTAGAAGCCTGTTTATTTGCGCGAAAATGTACGCAGTTGTTCCGCAGAGTGACGTTAACTCGAACTAAAGACCCTCTTCTCGTCCTTTTTTATCCTCATTTTTCAGCTGAGAACGAAATCGTTGGAAGCTGCGCACGTCAGCCTTATACATATAAGTATACCTATTCGTATTGCACCGTAGGTGGCTTCGCTTAGCGCAATAAGTGGACTGAGCTAAAGGATTGTTATTAAAAATTGTTGTCACCCGAAGGTAAAGTGGCGCGTTGTTCACGCTTTTTAGAAACGTAAACTTCCTTGCTTCAGAAATCGAATAAAGACGGGAAGCATGCAAATTCTAGGTTTAGTCGTACGTCGCTTTTGTTATGGAGGTAACGTTTCCATTCGTATTTCCGACGCTTCTTTCTCACCGTTCGTCAACGGAAATTCACCAATTTCGAAACGATCGGTTTAATATCGGTGATTTTAAAATTTTCACTACAGTTTCAGGTGAAAGCTGTGGTCTATCTGTTCTTGATCTGCACTCAGAGAATCTTCTGCGATAACCAGGAGGTTCTATCGGATGTTGCCGATGCAGAAACGGATGCGGATGACGTCGATTTTCGTCGTCTCGAGAATGAATACGCCATGGAAGGCAATGTCTCTACGTCGACTGAAGTTTACGGAAATGCAACGATTCTGAAAATTCCGATCTCCACTACGCCGGCACAAACTGATTCGAAAAATCTCAGCGATTTCAAGCCGAGCGTACATTTGGGAACCATCGAAGAATACCAGTCCACGGACTCCACTCCTTTCAACAAAGTGAATCATTTGAAGTTCGATAATTTTCTGTCGGCCACACCCGACCCGAAAGCGTGGCGCACCGATCCGTCAAGAATTAATAACGAGAGCAACCACTTCGAAAGAATTAATGTCAATCGAGTCGTCAACCCGAAACACTACGAAAAGCAAAAATTTTTTCCACCGTCCTTCGGCAATGAGAATCGATATTTTCGAGAACCGGATGACGGAGTTCCATTTCCTCGAGAATTGTCGGCTTTTCACGGCGAAAATTTTCAAACAGCTTTCTATACTCCGCAACCCCAGATGCTGCGGCCGATTCAAAGACCAGAATTTTCTGTGAATTCGATACCCGAAAAAAATTACTTCGAAACAAATCAACCGCAGGAGTATCAGCCCCAAGCCTTTGGTTACTCGCAACAGGTTCCTCTTCTCGAAGAGATTAATTACGTCACATCCTACAAAGATGTCATTCCAAATTTTGACTTTAAAAATCAGTTGAACTTCGAAACGTACGAGGAACAACCGAATCCTATCAGACCACACCATGATATACAAGAAGTGGCAAGGCCTCACAAATTTCCCTACAAATTTTATCAAGAACCTCCGATTTTTATGGACGGCAACTTGGAATACTTACCGAACGAACAAGTCGTACACCCCATCCCGATCACCAGAGAAAAACGGTATTTCTAATTCGCCCTTTTTTGCAACTAAACTGTTTGCAATGCTGTTTGTATTCCAATTATTTTCAGAATATCGCCCTGGAAGAAAGTGGTCCATTTACTCGGAACGATTCTCCCATTCGGTCTCCTCCTTGCTACGTTGTCCCCGAGAGTCATTCAAATCAGCAACTCGACGTAATATCATACGTTATCTAATTTGTATCTAATTTGTATTGCATAAAATAGATCATCGGCAATTCCTAATGAATTCAACGCTCTTGGCCATCTACCAATAGCTGGCGTCAACGAAACCTATTGAATATTCACACCGTTATAAAATGACTTGCATGGTTGGAATAGCTGGACAGTTCGCAGTTGATACTAACGATAACGTTGAAAAATTATTAAAATAACAAATCGAAAAAAGAACCGCTTTTCATTATTGGTTTATAAATTACAGACAATCAACTATACCGCTGTCAAAATTCAGAGAAGTAAATCTGCCAGCTGAGCATAAAAGCATGAGGATGGACGAAGACGTGGGTCCTTGCGAGGAGAAAGACATCTGTGAGATAATTCTGGCAGGCAGCAAACCAAAATCAAATTTGCTGCAGAACGTTCTATGGAATATCGTAACGAGGTAGATATCGTGAACATCTATCGAACCCGCTTTCGAAGATACAAAAGTTTTGATAAATGACAACACATTTATATTTCAATTACAGGACGCCGGAAGAAACTGCCAAGGTAAACGACCTGCGCGAATTGTTCCAAGCAGTGAAAAAGAAAGATTGTAATATGATAACTTGTTAAACTGGTTCTGGGCTCCGATTAATGATGTAGCAAACAATTAGGAACAACCGAGAGGGGAAGGGGTATGACAAAAATAAAACGTTTAATCCTCATTTTTGTTTTTATTCGCGTATAACGACTATACGTATATGGTGCGGCGTAAGTGCTCTCTTTTTTATCCCTTCTCATCTTATAATAAAGACCAGAATATTCGCGAATGCACGAATGCAATCTGGAAATAATTTACTTTACGCTTCGGCAGTTTGAAAAATTCTTAGTCAATTCTATTTCCAAGACATCTGTCGTCTTTTCATGGCGTCGCGAATCGTACATAGACGTGATGGGAAGAGCGTGAAAATGCCCCGTTTCGTTTCGAGATCATGCAGGCGAAAACATGAACGAAAATATGTACTTTGCTTCTAATGTACCCAGCACGATAATGATCCTGAGAAAGTACATCATGGCAGCTTGAATATCAAGTGGACGTATCATTAGCCGTTTAGTGGACGTAGACTTTGTCGTAGCTTGTATTATTGCACTTTTGTACGGTCCAAACAGAAAGCGGTACGTTTAACATTATGTAAGTTTGAAGACCGTGAGGAAAGGTATCATCTATGTAGAACTATGAAGTTATAAGCATATACTCTTCCCCTACAGCAGCAATGAGATTAAGAGAAATGTTCTCACAACACGAAAGAGAAGATATTTCCCGCCGGTATAGTTAATAACCAGCTTATACACGCGGTTTTATACATCAACTCGCGGGCATAAATACTAACTACTGCTGACTTTCTAAAAGCAAGTTCACACTGGAAAATTGGCCGGCCCTATTAACTCATGACTTTTGAACCGGCCATACACGCCATGTTTTTTATTTGCTCTGCAAAACTTCATTCGACTAAACCGGAGGCTTTCGACAATCTTCCGTCATTTTCTATCCGTTAAATCCATACTATTTCTCATTTTGCTTTTTTTGCAAGGGTTGTGAGTTTTAGGATCGAATTGTTAAAATACGATTATCTAGCAGTTCTGACACACGAGCGTTGACTGAAGATTAGTTGACTGAAGATGAGACCAATCATCAGTCAACGACACGAGGGTTCAAAGCAACATAAAAAAAAAGAGGACAAAATTCTCACGCGTATGATTACTCCACTGCTGGACTTGAGGTATACCGTGGCGAAGTACCGGTGAACTTTTTCGATTTAAAAAAGCGAACGCTTAAAAATAATCGACTGATGATTAACAAGCGAACGTGATTTTTTGAATTCCGGCACTTGTCGGAGAAAAATCTGTCGGATTTCACATCGAACCGTGTTCAAATATCAATGTGTCACGTCCACGTGAGATGTCGCTGCGTGGCGCACAATCTCAGCATTTTATTGGATCTGAATTCGATCAGTCTCACATCGAAAATTGTTCACAATAAGTGATGAATGTATAAAATTACGTTGAAGCGGGAGTCGAGAAAGACAACAGACTATGCTCCATTTGAATGATGTGCTCAGGATTATGAAAAATTATTCAATTTGTGGCGATCGGCCAATTTCGTGATATCCGATATTTATTTCCAATTACTACGGTCATCGATTCAGTCACGGTTCAAAAATAACCTTGTACAACATGTCTACTAAAATGAATTCTCAGTATCTGGTACATGGCCGTAAAGTTTGATATCAAGCCGATTTCGCATCATACTGATCATCATTGCCCGTGTTTTAATATTTCATCGAAATTGTTACGGTGCAATCTTCATATATCGAAGTTTAGTTTGCATGACTCGATTTTTTCGTTAAGAAATCTAATTTATCTTCCAAGGCAAATTCCTAAGTTGGTTCCACGTCGCTAACAATTTTAACTGTCCTTGGAAATCTAGAGGTATAAAAATAATTGGCAAATTATCAACGAATATGTTAATAGATTTTTGGAACTTATAAAAAAAATTTCTTCTCAACCAAGCGTTAGAAACCATCTACAATCATAACTGCACTGATTGTAAATGTAAGTAGCTGAAAATCACTTGATGCTGGAATACATTGTGAAAAATATTTCGAAACAATTCAATAGATTTGCTTGATATAATAGCAATTTACTCGATTGAAACGGATCGTCCTTAGATTGCATGGAATTAACAGAATTTTTGTCTCCAGTTGCGACTGGAATTTGTTTATTTCATCTGTCATATTGTCAACACATGAGAGGTTGCTACTAGCAAAACAAATCTACTCAGAATTCGCATCAGTGGGTATTTTCCTGTGGGATGTGTGATTATTTCAAAATACGTTTAATTGAATGAAGTTCGCTACTCTTGAATTACGTGGTAGCTTTGTGACAATACATTCGAGAAGCATAAAATGAATTTATTGTTTGTAAATGAGATTTATTGAACAATAGAATATTGTCACGAAAGCTGCCCATACTTATATCACATCCTATATGTATCAGTTCAACGTCCGGAACCCCCACCACTTGGTATTAATCGACAATGTTTAATTCTGTGAAGCACGTCGTCCCTTTCCTTCTTTCGCTGGTAGCTGCTTTCACCAGCAAACTTCGTCCGGCGTGGGAATCTGGATACCTCATTCTTATTAGATGCTGATAATGGTTGATATCCCAGAGAACTGGACGAGGAATTCGTGCAAGAAAATCTCTTTTCAGAGTAGGTTAGGTTATCGCCTAAACGGTGCTACCGGTCGTAGTTGAAGGACTGCCGTATCTCGGTCAAAAACTATTGGCTAGAGTTTGGTATGGGGCACTGAACATTTTTAAAGTTCATTATCCAGGGATTTGGTTGTCTGACAAGGTGAGTATGGGCGGCAGTGAAACAGCGGTCAGCGGTCACAACCGCAGAGGAGGCAATGGCCCAATGGATCGTCTGACCCAATTACTTCGACTACTTTCACTCATCGAGTGCATGCGGGATTGTAAAAAACTTTTCGAATGTCCTCTTCACCAGGGTAACTTGCGTTCACGCAGCGTTTCGCTTGCGTCTTGTTATATCTTCGTTTCTCCTTTACGCACTCATTTTTCATCGCTTAGCATAATACTTTCTCAGCTCAGGTGTTCTCGAGTTTAGATGGTATAGGTTCGACGTACGTACGAATAGCCGATCGAAATTAATTTATCGATATATTATTTCAATGTTTGTCAATTTGCAAATTACGAGGGAAACAACCTCTGCAGTAATCTTGACTTATGTTAATGGATCAAATAGGCACCGCATTTACATATCTGTTGGAAACATCTGGAAACGATTGAAGAATGGACATGAAATTGTCGCTGGATATACCACAAACTGAGTATGGTTGGGAGAGCTGATAAAAAACAAAAAAAAAAGAAACACAATAAATCACCAGACGTGAGGATCAATTAACCGAGGAATTTCATCAACCGCAACGATCGCGCTCGGTGAGCATAATCCCGAATAAGTGATAGGTCACGTGTCTTCGGAATGTCGGAAGTAGAAACTTCACTTGTGTTTCTTGACCGTTTCTCTTATATTTCACATAGTCCACCATCTGGTTTCACATGTACAATATGCTATCGGAGATTATTAAAATACCAACGTCATTGAACACACAGCTGATTCGAAATTTCCAGGAGAAGATAACACATAATTCCAACTGTCCGTGAAATATTCCGGTTCACATTTATCTGGTAATCTGTGTTTTTAATTAAATTACGTGGAAACTCTGGGTGAGAATTCATCGATCATTACCAATTATACAATGAACACATTTTCTTGCAGGAAGCAAGTGCAGAGTTTATTTCGTGCGTTGGATGAATAGATTGTGGGCCGTAGGTGTGGAGGAGATGTCGCATGGATGTGTCAAGGAAAACAGGTGCAGCCGTATTCGAACAATGCGAGAAGAAGCGTCCTTCGGTTGAGGATCGAACAATTGTACGATTTGCATAATTACTTATAATTTTTTCACCGACTCTGGTCGCGAGGACAAATAGCCAGGCAGCTATGATTCTGTAAAGTGGTGAAGATATAGGCAACAGAGCCGAAGTGGGTCCAAATCAACCTTTACCATAATTCTCGTCGCGGTTTACAGATAAGTTCAAGGATGTGTTTCAAATGTTAAACGAACGAATTCTCTCATTTCATTTTTTCGTGTATTCAATTTGTCTTTCTCATTTTCTGACCAGTACGACGCGTAACTTTGTTTTTTTTTTTTTTTCTGTATAAAAGATGACAAAGTTTCTCACGTAAAATTTCTATTCCACTATAATTTCCGAGCTCGCTCCAATTGCTTGCATTAAATTTCTTTTAGTTTGGCGAGAAAGTTTTACATGTAAATATCATTATTCATTTCTCATCGGACATCGGCATAATTACAAGCTCTGAATAATCATTATCATACGTGTGTACGTTTTATTTTTATTCAATTTTAATTACCTCAGCGTATAGCACTTATTTCCGAGTGCTCATCGTGTATCTGAACCATACAGCTGGTGATTCGTTGTTAATTTTTACGATAGGTAAAGCATTTTTTAAATATTCAAGGTCGTTCGTGAATCGAGGAATAAGGTGTAAACTTGATTATACGGGTATAACGAGTACACATCATGATGCGTGTACCTTCGATATATTGATATGTTTATTCGTTTTAATTACCTACGTGTATGTGCGAATCCAGAATCATGTTGGTTAGACGATCGTCCATTCGCAATATGGCGTAGAAAATATAAATAAAAAACTAACGGAAGTTAAGGGGAGATTTAAGGTGACCCTGAAACCTTAATCTCTCAAACTCGAGACTCTGCCCCTTTACAATAACCGGCATACTTTATTCTTGTCTAACGATCTCTCATTCGCTGAGTATTCGATGCATTTCCGGCGAGGAAGAAAAAGTTATTGGATCACTCGGCACACATTTCTGTTGATCAGGTCACAGAGTAATTCCCATAATATACTGTTGTAATCGGACACTCGATTTTCCAAGTATGGAATGTGCAACACGCTCTTTGTGCGTTGGGCTATCTGCATACACACAGCATCGATTTCCTAATAGTATACTGTGCACCTAGGGCTTAAAGTGGTCTTTTTTATACCGAGTGTGGAGTTTGCAGTACGAGTCAGAGGCGAGCTGGCACGAGCCAAAAATGAGTGCGTCTGCGACCCGAAGATGGGTACTGCAACCACACGAGGTAAAAAAGCCCACTCAGCCCTTGATGCACAACCTCCGTGAAGTTAGCCCCCCCCCCCCCTCCCCTTTTCGAAAATTCGAATTTTTCCGATCGTTCCAGGTTGTTCCAGTTGTTCCAAACATTGTTCCAAAAGCCCATCGTCGTAAGTCCAAAAACGAGCCAGAAAATTTAAAAAACTTTTTTGTTTCACCGCTATTTTTCGAAAATCGGAATTTTCTCGATGGTCCAGGTTGTTCCAGTCGTTACAAACATATTGTCTTTGAAGCACTTTGTCGTAGGTCCGAAAAAGGCGCGAAAACTATTTTGAATTTTCTGGCTCGTTTTTGGACTTACGACGATGGGCTTTTGGAACAATGTTTGGAATAACTGGAACAACCTGGAACAATCGGAAAAATTCGAATTTTTGAAAAAGGGGGGGCCCAGATCAAAAAAACGTTTTTTTGATTTTTCGGAGATTCAGTGTACACTAGGACATTGATTTTCTGGAACAATGTAGAACAAACCTAAAACATTCCGAAACAATCGAGAAAATTCAGATTTTCGAGAAAGGGGGGGCTAACTTCACGGAGGTTGGTGCCGCCATATTTTTTGTAACGTTAGTGATTTGATTGATAACGTTTTTTGTAACGTTTTGTTATTGATTTCTGCGTTTTTTGAGCTTATAAGCGGTACTAACAATAAGGTGACCTTTTCTGACACTGCAACTCATATTTACGTTACAATTAGATTGTTTTCTTTAACAAGAAATAGTAAATATGCTACGAATAAAAGAATTCAGTTCAAACCGTTACTGATATTTTTTACCAAAAATAAAAATATATATACACACATACAGTCAGTCGTACATGCAGTTTTTTGAGAGCGGGCGTAACCTTGGGCCAGCTTGATAGGTAAAAAAAAGGCAGAAATATTGCATGTGTTACAAAAAAGCAGTCAAAAGACCTACGAGCAACGCGCTCGCGGTGAGCACGTTTTGGGAAAGATTCACCGTTGAGCGGCGTACTACCTCCCAGCCAACGAGGCGCTTTGCGTCTATCACTTGCTGCAGCAGCGCAGGAAGCGGACGAGTGGAATAGTCCCAGGAAGAGCAAATGCCAGCGAAGTGGAAATCCGTGAACGAGTATATTGCGGAGGGTGGAACTGCGTGGATCCGGAAGTTTCGCCGTGATTATCTTCTCGAAGTTTGTGGGGCTTACCATCTGAACGTCACTGAGGAACATTCTGTTCACCAACTCCGAGCAGTCCTGCGCGAGTTTGTTAGAAATAGGAATCGGGGGCAACCTCAACCTGCGGCTCAAACAACACCCCGGCAGCATCGCGACTCAGGAGCGATAGCACCCCGTTCTAACGTGATGGAGGAGGCCCCAACCGTGAAGGACATCGAAATATTTGAAGGCGGAGATCGAGGTAAGGGTGGTGCAGCGCGAGAACCGAAATACAAGTCGATCACAGCCTGGGAAATACCGGAGGAAGAATTGGAGCCTATGTACATACGTTGAAACCCGAACATTAGCTTCGTTACGGGTAGAATTTAACAGCTGTAAACAGAGGCCGAACGGAGATGCAAAATCATAGGGGAGTACGAGTCGAACGACTCACCGCACAGGTAATCGAACGAACAACGAGAGAACTCGATACCAACTATGGCGGTACGCCAAGTACGAAAGCAAGTTGTCAGTATTTTCATACGGGGGTTGGGTGACCGGCTGAAGATATCGGTCGAGTTTCGGCGACGCGAGACTCTCGGGGATGAATTGCGACCGGGTGGTAACGGGGGGAGCGGCACCAGGACCTGCTAAAACTGCGGGAGGCCGCCGGGACATGTGGCACGTGACTGCCGGACACTGAATACCATTCACGGAGTGCGCAACGGTTGTCGACGCCGAGCGAACACCTGAAGAAAATTGAGGTCGTACGTCACTATTGTAAGAAACCAGGACATTTTATTAAAGATTGCGGAACACCATTAGCCAACGAGAGTAGGAGATGCCGCGGAAATGACAGAGAATTGACGAGACAACCGGGGGACCAGATGGGTCCGTCGTACAAGGGTGCTGGTGGACAGAACGACGAGATTCCGGGAAACGAGGAGCAGGCGCGACGGACGGGCAACCGTATCGCGTCGTACCGGTGTAATTGCCGAGTCAACGGAGCTAGACAGAAGAACCATGCATCGATCACGCTTAGGGGAACAAGCGGGACACCGGTTGCGACCTCGTGCGAGGTCAGGTGGAATATAAGGGTCGGTGATAGGCACATATCGCACCTTTGTCACCAGCCGTTAAAGACGATTTTTCACTAGAAGCCTATGGTCTCTAAGGAAGCGACTTCCTCGAGGAGCATGACGTCGAGGTGAGATCCGGGAAATATGCCAGGTTGTACGGGTCGACACGGAGTCTGGGAGATCGTATTTCGGTCGAACCGAGAAGGAGAATGGGTAGTTGCGTCACCAACGCCGTCGACGGTGAGTGCAATGTCAGCATTCTCAATACGAATGATCATACGGTATAGAACCGGAACGCCCGTATGTGCAAATCGTAGCGCTAGGTCAAGAACACCCAAATACGTGTCAAGTTCACGCTTGCCGGTCAATTACACCGAGCTAAGCAGGCAGGATGCAACAGATGAGAAATAGACCTACGTTCCGGTCATCTGAATGGGGAGGAAAGAGAGAGTTTATTAGACGTATGCGAAACATTCAGCTGGACATGAACGTAAGCTGGAGATAAACGACCAAGTAGATAAGATTCTGGACGATGGGATAATAATCAGACCAAGCAACAGTCAATGGAATGCGCCACTGCTAGCGGTATCAAAGAAGGTAGACACATCGGAAAAAACAAAGATGAGGGTGGTAGTAGACATCCGTAAGGTGAATGACATCACGGTAGGAGACTCCTTCCCACTGCCCAATATTACTGAAATATTGGACCAGTTGAGTAAGGCCGAGAATTTCTCTACCTTGGATTTTAGCTTCGGAATTTCACCAAATTCCTGTGGAAGAGGAGGATAAGTACAAGACCGCATTTTCCACCCCACACGGTCACTACGAGTACAAACTAATGCCCTTTGGATTGAAAAACGCACCGGCAACATTTCAAGGATCCAGGATCCTGACTCACGAGATAGCGATTGAAGCTGGAGGAATGGGACTACGAGATCGAGATCAAGCCAGGTAAAGCAAACACTAACGCTGATGCCTTGAGCCGTATGTACGTGACAACCAGAAGCCAGATGAGAGAGGGAGCCGTGACGAAGGGGTTGGATCGGAAATATTCGGAAGAGGAAGG
Source organism: Athalia rosae (assembly GCF_917208135.1). Taxonomy (NCBI): domain Eukaryota; kingdom Metazoa; phylum Arthropoda; class Insecta; order Hymenoptera; family Athaliidae; genus Athalia; species Athalia rosae. The sequence goes on from NC_064026.1 coordinate 16,429,810, forward strand.
AAACCGGATTATCTACGAGTATCACGACACACCCGTAGGGGCCCACCAGGGAGTGAATAGGAGTGTCGAACGAATTCGTTTGAAACACGATTGGCCAGGATTGAGGAGAAACGTTGAAGACCACATCGCGAGATGTGAGAATTGCCAGAAGCATAAGCTTAGCCGGCGAGCGAAGGCACCAATGATCATCACCGATACCCCAAACCAACCGTTTGAGAAATGCGCATTGGATATAGTTGGGCCACTGACGAAGACCGAACAGGTTGATAAATATGTACTGACGTTTCAAGATTGGTTGACGAAATTCAGCGAGGCAGTTCTCATTCCAAATCAAGAAGAAGAATTCGCAACAAAAATCGTATGTGAACACGGTATACCACAAAGGTTATACTCACCGACCAAGGTACGAACTTTCTCAGTAACGTTTCGAAAAATACGTGTAATCTGTTGAAGATTAACGAGATAAAGACGACCGCCTATCACCCTGAATCCAATGGAGCGCTGGGAAGATCACACAGGACGTTGGCGGAATATCTGAGACACCACGTGAACGAAGAACAGAGTAACTGGGACGGATGGTTACCATACGCCATGTTCGCATATAATACTACACCACATACGGCAACGAGATTCACGCCATTCGAGCTGGTTTACGGACGCCCTGCTGTGTACTACCAACATCGCTGAAGAAGGATCCAGAAACTACGTATACATACGACGACTACGACCGAGAATTGCGGGAGAGGCTGCGAGTTGACAATCTCATTGCTAAGGAGAACTTGCAGCGAGCCAAAGAAAGATGGAAAGTCGAATCGAGGTACGAACAATTAACGACATTCAAGGTCGGGGACAAGGTACCGCTCTATGATACGTAGAGGACGATCTAAAAAATTACCATCCCAATGGATTGGTCCATACTCGGTGATAGGGGTAAACCTCAGAAGTTAATTGTACTATAAGGGTACAAAAGCAAAATATCAGGGTACATATTAATCGATTAAAACATCTCATAGAATGATTTGACAACTTTGGAATTGAACAAATCAACTAACGTAACATAGGAGAAACGATTATACATACAAAATTGTAAACGGGCCATAAACTGAAGTGCGACTACCGATGATAACTCCGGGTTACAGCCAAGCATGCAAGAGCCCGAGGTCGGAACATCCGGTCCTTTTATTAGCGTGTAACCTTCTATTTTAGACCGTACTCCTCATTTTTATCTATATTAATAAACTTCACTTAAATAATCGTTCGACTGAGTGCCAACTCTCAATTCGACGACGATCCAACCGAATCAATAAAATTATTGTTATATCGGGATATAACACCCGAATCGAATCCTAACAATACCTACAATGTGATTTGAACGCTTCGCTTTGGAATCGAACCCTGAGGCCCTCTTATTCGTCTGCCCTCGGGGGGGTGCGTGAGGATAATATTATACGGGTGTGCGTCGGTATAATAGTCATGCAAAGATATGAAAGACCTTTCACTTAGGGTCTCTGAACTCGGGCGAGGAACTCCGAGGACATCTGAGGATAGTTTGTGGTTCGTTCGTGAACTTGAGATTGCAAGGAATTATCGACCGGATCTATATCAAATGTACCAAATATTTGCTTGCACCCGTAGAATAGAATTTTTCCAACGAAAATTTCGGAAAAATTTTGCCTTGTAAAAATGGATACACCAATTGCGACTTCATTATTTCTAACAATCATCTCTCCACTCGAATCTTTTATTTTCTGAAATCATCCAGGTCTAAATAACTCGCACCTTTCAACAACAATAATTTCAACAAACCCCTTTCTCGATCGTAATATGAATGATATAGAGTTTATATTATTTATACTATCATGAATTGAATGTGGTTATTCAGCAAAAGGCAAGATGAGAACCGGAAAACACTTGTTTGGGGCGAGGAATTTATTGGATTCTGGATTAGAAATTACAACTTATTTTACTCTTAATTCCTGCGCTGACATATTTATAATTGCAAGCGGAACAGCTCGTTGTGCGAACTTGCCCGGATTCGCCTCCCGAAACCTTTTGGAATCGAAACCGCATGATATTTTTCGAAAAAGTATCATTTATACCTCGTATACCATATCGAAAAAAGTTAGGTTCTTTGAAACCATTGTTATTATTATTTCTTACAACCTTTCGCGTGAAAATCCCCTATAGAACCGACCGGAGTCAGGGATGTATGATGACATGAATTTTGTCTGTCTATTTTTTGTCCTTATTTCGATCTCTTAGTATATTTTAATTTTCTCAACTTGCCTGCGGCGTTGTCGCTTCTCTCGAGAAAGTTACGAGGTATTATAATGTATGTAACACGCATAAATAAAAAATGCGAGCTAAGACCCGGAATCAGTCGTGGAGGAAGCTAAAAAATTTGCTCAAGGGTGTCGCGCGTGAGAATTGTCAAAGTTCACACGTTGTACTCGTCGTTTACGTGAACATCATTATACACACCTGCGTAATCCCGAATCACGTGACCGGCATTTAGCGACAAAATCGGTAAGTCCGATCGAAAGTATTTCCTGCCTCATTTCATACCCCGTCATTCCTGATGCGTACAGATTCTTTGGATTCGATATTCAGCCGAATAATATTCGATTCCGCGCCTCTGGATACCTCTGTAACTTGATGAATTATACGCTCGCGTATTTTACGAGTACGAGGGAGTAATATAATGTAATATTGGGCGATGATCTTCGATGAGCCCCTGCGTGCTGAGCGTGTGGCGTTTGCAGTAGCGTTGTATATCCGATGTACTTATCGGTGGAAGACAGAAGGTAAGAGAAGTAGGTCGGCGAGAAGCGACATGAGGAGGTAACCGCTGGCTCCCGTCAGTCGCGTGAAGATATTCTCCGAGTGAGCAGGTGGCTGAATCAACACAGAGTCGATATATATATCTGCCGATACTTGCCAGTTATCGATCAAATTTCCATTTAGGCAATTTATTGATTAGATTTTAATCCATTGCATAGAACTTTCAACGGATATACATTTTCTCACGCTTTCACGGTACAATGCAGGGCCCTAAGATCGATATCGATCGACATCTGGTTTAGTTTTTTTTTTTTTCTCCGACAAAAAATTTCATCCGACTGTGAACAATTTGGAGTATTTTGGAAATATCCAGCCATTGGGCGGTGCCGAGGTTGGCATTTATTCGGAGATTCTGCATCATTACATCAGCGATGACGAGGTTTCAGGTAAAAATTCAACCCCTGATAATTTTTAGTTTGGTTTTCTCTTCCAATATTACAAATCATAACACGCAAGTAGTCCATCAACTTAAATTTTGACAAATCTTTTTTTTAGAAATTTTTTGATTTTGTTTTGTTTGTTTTTTTTTTGTTATATTAAGAAAATATCAATTACGCGTCAAAAACTATAACTACTTGCGCGTTAATATAGTTATAGTAATCATCTTCAGCGAGGATCACAGATTTGTTTACAATTGACGGGCGAAAGTATTCACCCATTTTTTTCTTCCCCACTTCTTCCTCGACCCGTTCTTTATGCCGCCGTGCCAATAAATCTGGCGTGAAAAAATTCTAACCATCATAATAATTCCGTTCGAAGCATCGAAGCGATTTAAGTTCACATATAGAGTAATATACTCGCAAAAATTAGTGTTATTCCTGGAAATCTGTAGATCGTGGACAGGGCTAGAGAGGGGGGGGGGTATCGAATGGACCAAAAAGTGTGAAGTTTCTTTGTGATTGCTTTCAAATAATATCACGAAGCAAGGATTTAAAAATTGCGAAAGTAATATTTCTATCTCTATCGGCAACTCTTTGAGGTCGTCCCAACAATAGTCGTGCAATTTTAACGCGTTGCTAAACTAGATCGCCTTAATTGCTTTGTAATTAATGCTTGTTTAAAGTATGCATTTTGTAGAGCGGAAAGCCACGGTTAGGGCAAAATTATATATACCAGACTACGCAGGGATACCTATGAGCATACCTACGTAACGTGACGTATTCATACGCGGAAATTGTATACAATATACAAGTTGCGGAGACTTTGACATTAAACTATGAAACGCTAGATTAGACCAACCTGTACCCGACGGATTTCTATGTACTTCGTTGTCCGAGTGACACAATTATTATCATCATCGTTACTATGAGTACATAATAATTTTCTATTCATGCCGTTTCGCCGTTTCCTTTGTAAATCGAACGGCTTTACTTTCCCGTAACCTATGGGCATCTATGGGTATCTGCAACGCGAATTATCGGAACGGATCAAGCAGTCGTACCTATACCAGTATAACAATGTTGAAAAATTCTTTGAACAGTACAGTTGACTGTTTGCGTTTAAAAGTTGAAATGTAAAAGTAACGCAATCTGAATTGCAGCGGTCGAAAATTAATATCTTGTTGTTCTTGAATGAGGCTAATGTTCTGCGGCTAGATTATTTGCGTTACTTTTATAAAATTGCGGAAGTAACGTTGTGATTTCTAAATTTCACTGCCAGATAATCGGACGTGATTTGAAGCCATATTTTTAGTACCCCGATATTATTCTCGTCATCACTGATTCTCAGCACCTTGAAGATTATATATCGATGGTATTCATATATATAAAATGGAGTGACGGCTTTTCAAGAGTTGCGACAAGTCACAGAGTTGAAACTAGAAAATCGTATGCAAACGACTTATACAGGACGACAGACAGTCGGAAAGTATAAACTTTCGAAAACGTGTTGAAACTCATTTTACATGCGAAACGCTTCCCCGGCGAACGTGGATCGCACAAAAAGCGGATAATAGAAACAGAAACTTAGAAGATTATCTATCGATCAGAATTGATCTAAAATAAAACGAAAGAACTCAACATTCTCATGACCGCCATTAACCCATCGATCAATGTGACGATCGATCGATCGATCAAAAGCTATTAAAGTGACGATTGATGATATGGCATAATATTATTTACCCATTAAATTCTTTCATAACTGCAGGTACTACTTGTTCTCACCGTCGCGACGGCCGTCGTCTGTTCGACAGGCGTACCTCCGTCACCTAGTTATACAAAAACGATGCTGAAGGTCGGAAGAAGTTTACCCGGTGAAACAGAAGAAGTAAAAGTGAGAACGAGCGAGGGTGGTTTGGCAACGTTGATTGTCAAAAGGAGAGAACGTGTCAACCAACCGGAAGTGTTCAGTAACGCAAATCAGAATGAATCCAACCAATCGTCTTTCATGGCTGGAGGGTCGCAAGGGCGAGACGAAGAGGCTCAGAAGAGAGTAGAAAAAGAGCATATCGCCCGAATCCGTGACCAGGTTGAGCTGACGGTTCTTCGGGAAGTAAACCCCGTTAACGAACAGGGGAAATCCGAAGTGAAGAATTTCAGTCAATCCGGAAGTGGATCGGTAGATCACGGAAGTTGGATTCCATTAGGTAGTAAAGGAAGAGTTCTGGCGGAGAGAAACGAAGAGATCTACACCAGTTGGAAGCCGGTAGAGGCCGAGCAGAAAACAACGAACGATGAAAGAACTAGTCATTCGAAGTATTCGAAACGAAATTTTCAACACCAAGGTTCACTCTCCGCTGAAAGACACAGCCCCGAAGACAGAAACGAGCGGAATCTCTTGTTCGTCAATTTGAATCCACAAAAAATAATCGGGAACGAAGATCAAAGAGCCCAGGGATTCCTGCCCAGCCAACCTAGACCTTTGACCAGGACGAACATTGGCGCCAATATTCACAAGAATCGAAATGGTAAAAATGTACCACCGGAAGTGATCATTAGATCCGTTGTGAACGTAAAACCATCGGCAAAGAGGACGCCGATGACGTTGGACGCTGATGGCATACCGACCATTCACGGTCAGCGAGTACCAGATGATCCTATGGACAAAATTCAGACCTGGCGTAATGCGCGAGTCATCAACAATAAGCTGATACCGGACAGTGCTACGGTAGTGACCTTGGAGGCTCCGAATAATTTCTTTACCGCCGGCAACGCCGCGGAACGTCAGCGATTCGAAAATTTTTTTGACGGCGTTAACAGAAGATATGGGAGACATTCCGAACCCGAAGGAAGAAATGTTTACTTTGAATGGGACCCAAAGAATTATCAGAACGATGCTTTGAAAGCTGAAGTGTACAACGCGATGAATGACAATTATAATTCTAATGTTCAGAAGAGGATGTTGCATCCGGAGAGTGTGGCCAATTATCCAAATTCTCAGACTTATATGCCAGAAAGTCAAAAAATTGCTCCGGTCGCGTTGAAACCAGGCGTCCGAGCTCCAGTTTTGCAGTATGCTCATCCGGAATTGGGTGTGCAGCCGGCAAAAATCGTTAAAAACGATATGCGACAACCGGAGAACTTCGAAAATCAGCAGGCCTTCTCTGAAACTCGTCAGAAAAAGAAGTACGTACTAAACGATAAAAACGTCGTGGACTTCTACTCATCGAAGCTCTATTACCCAAATCAACGTTTTTACGGTCTTAAGCCACAGAACGATCAACCATTTTGGGTAAAAATATCTGAAAACCTGAAGAATCAATTTTCCACCGGTGTTGAAAAGGTGTCCAGATTAACTCGTCCGGTTTTCGACCCTCTCGTTGAAGCCACGCAAAAAATATCGAAGAATCTAGGCCTTTCCAGAGACACGGCACAAAATAAAGTTGGAACGGTCGCTTCGAGCTCGTCAATTCTCATTCCAGCTCTGGGTCTAGTCGCTTCCGGCGCTGCTCTTGGAATTGGTGCAGTTGCCGTTGGGAGATATCTCGACGTCGACGTTCTCAAGAGATCAAATGAAAAAGAAATCGACCTGGAACACAAACGAGCTATGGAATCTGTTGCGGCTAGCAATCCTGAACGAGAGGAACCTACGAATGAAGGTCAATCGAAGTCATGGCAGGCGGAAACTTTCGGTGCTAATCGGGCCGTTGATTCGGTCCAGCCCGTTGAAAATTTCCCGATTTTTATGAATGACGATGAAAATCTGCACGGCCGGGAAGACGAAGACGGTGTTTTTCTCGTTCTTGAAGAATCCAACGATTCCGACAAGGTAGAAGATAGACAGACGCGACCTTACGTCGATGAACTCGAGTACGTAGAAACCAGAAGACACAGACGAAGTATTGACAATTACAACGTCTTCGGGGTGGCTGGAACAGAAGTGACTGATGCCATCAGAGATAAACGACTGCAGAGAAAAAATTTGGACCGAAAGACCGAAATAGTTGAAATTGATTCACCTGGAGGTAGAAACATTGATCTCAAAGAGTTTCTGCTACCAACAATTGAGTATCCTTCTGTAGGCGATGAGGGTACGATTCTCGTTGTTGAATCTCCCGAAGATGTCGTCGTGGATCGACCAATTAGAAATTATGATCAAAATAGAATCGCAAACGTGGCAAACACCGTCGACGAGATAATCAAAATGTCTGAAATTGAGCGTGATAAAAAATCTGATATTTACAAGAGATCGAAACGCAGCTTAAGCACGGATCAGGAACTGCAAGACACGTTCCAAAATTTGGAAAACGCCGAAGTTGCCGAAGCTGGACACGTTGAGGGCGACTGGACGAATACGCCTTGCGCTAAAAGGATATTTTGTGATGCCATGATCCTCAGGGGGCCTGACGCCGTAATGTTCATGGAGAAAAAGATGGCATCTCTCTTGGCATTGTAAGTAAATATACAAAAATTTTGATGATCAACGTTGCAAATGCGGTCACCTCATTTTTCGGATTTTCGATTAATTTTCCAAATAATCTAACGGAATAAAAGATGAAAATTCAGTTCAGCAAATTCTATACGGCATCAACCTTCAATATCTATCGAAGTTTGACATAAACTATAGCTAAACGACAGCAGTCTGCGTTCGAACGAACTCTCTTCTCTACTGCGCGCATTTATAACTTTCTTTCAGCTTTCGCTTGGCCGAACTAACGTCCTACTGACTGATTCAACTCTTACCTCCCAGTACAGTTTCACTTCATCGCCCAGTTTGGATATACCTATGTATGTAGTTGAAGCGCAAAAGAAAAAAAAAGATAATGATTTGAAAATAAAATAACTCGACGGTGACGCGATGCCGTTGCAGAGCCGCGGGGGAATTCGGTGTGGTGTAGGTATAATAAAATACCGTAAATCGAAGTAAAATGAGAGTGAAAAAAAAAGTAGAAACGTAGTTTGATCCGTATAGTATGAGCTGACGAATTAAAAACGCGTTTGGATAATTAGCTTCAACCGATTCGTACTGGCTAATTAACACCGTTTTAGTATAAAAACTTGTTGAACGACGTGTGTAGTGCTAACCTACACTGCAATGTATGTACTTACTCGTGTAAACGAACTTCACAATTAGTTGCAACTGAAGATTTCTTTCACTAGAATAACGGTTCGTCAACCCTTCGTGGCGTGAGGTGGTTATTGTTGTTGATTTTACCGATTCCGCATGGTAAATAGGGTACTATGAACGGAAAAAATGATTTAAAAAATCTCATGAAAAAAAATCTATAATAAACGCGCAATGTTCTATTTGTACACATCGGTCCAAAAATAAAGAAGAAAATTTGATTTTGCAGAAAATAAATATCATTGATCAATGAAAATCATCTTCTTACCTTTCACTCACATCAATTTCAATAGCTAAATATCAGTATTTCACTAACAAATCACTTTTGAAAAATGAATTCGAAGCGCGTGAAACAGGTTTTTACGAGTTCATCGCTTCAATGTAACATACGTACATACCGGGACAATATGTGGAAACTGGCCACTCCAACCGCCGTGGACGTTAAGTTAAGGCTAGTCAGGCGTACAGAGCGGGCAGTTTCCATATACTGTCCTTGTATGAAAACACAGGTGTCGCCATATAGTTAGCTGATTCGTTTCCAAATCTTTAGAATGTTCTGTTGCCGATGTTTAACACCAGGTGAAGTAGATTTATTGGCTTTTGCTATATTTTTACGTCAATCGATATGGTATGTTGCAGAATCGCAACGTGACTCCATAATGGGTTCATTTCGCGAACAAGAAAAAATACCTGGCTCGGTAATTCATCCGAATTCAACCAAATCTACATTATCCGGTGCTTGTTTTTCAGGATACAACCCGGAGCTGCCAACCAAGTTTCAAGTCATTTCGAAGAAGTTATAGACGCCATTCGCAGGCACGACTGTTCCGGTTTTCTTTGCCCCCAAGCGAGGCCTGGAAATGTATTTTTCTAAAATACCCGAAGGAACGCACTTCAATAGAGCGAAAAAACAAAAAATAATCATTCACCACTGCATTAAAAAGCTGACAAAATATCGCCATCGAACAACAGGAAAGATCAACTTGAGCCGAGCAAACACAAAATTGTTCTACGTACAACCTACGGACACCGGACGGAGAGAAAATTCAACAAGATTGCGACGTTGTTATACCGAATCGAATTTTATGCAATCGAGTTTGAAAATTATTACGGCTGGATGTAGTTATTTTTCAGTGCGATGACAGCTTCATAATTATCATTTGAATAATTTTGCTCAGTTATAAATAATTATCGTCGTTGAAAGATAGGTATATATTGTATCAATAGTGGCGGAATACTTGGTTAATATTTTTTCGCTTTTCATTAATTGGAAAAAATGAATTAATATTGAATTTATATGCGTTACTATTGTTATGAAAAAACCTGCAGGTTTTTAAAAGCCAAATTGTAAATAGCTATTCACCGAAATAACTTCCTATTTAATGCACATACTTCATTTAAATTATGACAAATCGAATGTAATAGGTATGTAAGTAAACCAGATGTTAGGGAACCAGGATGTCGTAACGTTTCTTTTCATTCTTGTCCTTTTTTGTTTATGAAATTTGAGAAATAACATTTTTACAGAGACCTCGATTTTGAGGTGTAATAAAAATTAAAAAAAAAATACAATCATAGTAGCATAAGTGTATTACACCTATATCAGCATCTCTGCGCGTCTACACGTTCAACTGATACTGCGATTATAGCTAAGTGATCATGTTTAGCCCAATAAATATTCATATCTCGTGTCATCATCATCATTATGATCCTACACAAGAATGGTGGAGAAATATTTTTAATTTATTGCGTTAACGATGATCATGGTTCCCGAAAAAACATCAAATTAGATAATATATAAATGTCGAGAAGTTTAGTTGTAAAAAAATGCTAATAAAATAGTCGAGTACGCAATAGTATATGTCATATATAGGTACTCCGATACATGCAAGTGTGCACGAATATATGTATTGAATAATTGACGAATAAACTATCTATTTTTGATGAAATAAAACAAAATGAAAATTCTAGAATCATATTACCGTATAATTTTTCAGATGATTTATAATTCGAGAGTGAAATTGATACAGTCACAGAATCAGATTGAACATCTGCAGAGATGATATTTATAAAAATAATGTAAATGATGTTATGCGAAAACCAGTTATATTAGTTATACCAAATGTTATTATTATAATACATCTCATCCGTTTACGAAATTTGTCAACCTGTTGTCCCGCGGCCCAAAAAACTCTGTTAGGTTTCTTAAAAAAAAAATATGTTGCAATGAAAAGATTCCTGATTACGTGAGGGATTTGTGATTTGAGTGGGGGTCGATGTTTTTTCAACTTGTATTTTTACTATATTTTTCGTAAAATTCATCTTCTTATCTCATGAGGTTTCTGTTCTTCAAGAAGTGAGCTTGTAAAACGTGAAGCAGTAATAGATTTGAGTTGCATGTAACTGATCAAGAGACTCGATAGAGTCTCGCGCCAAAGAGCACCGGACGGCAACCGAGTTATTCATTCAAGAGATAGGAAAAGCGCTGTAGGGCCGATTGTTTCATCAGGTATCTCCCAAATCATCAGTATTTCCGGATATTCGGATACACTTTCGCTATCTGAATCGCAATGGAGCTTTCATTTAAGCCTGATTTCAATGCCATTGATGTTCGGTTGTGATCACAAACAAAAATAACTATTTCTATTTGATCAAATAAAAATGAATTAGATTGAGTCATTTCATATTTCGATACATTTCATCATATTCACTCTTACGCATTTCTATGATGAGTGGATAACATTCAAAAAGTAGTCAAATCCCGAAGAAGCTCCTCAGATACGAAGAACTTCACCAAGTACATTAATTTATCCAAATCAATCGCCGCACTAAAAAGTCGTCTCTCAAGAACAACCGTCTAACTAAATTCTCTTGAGAAAAAAGAATCCAAATCAATCATTGTGTCAAGTACATGTGATTTTGCATCATGCACAGAAGTTATACCGATGAAGACTGGAATCAACACGCGCAACAAACCAGATTATCAATTGGAAGGATATAAAATTGTGAAGAAATTTGAACCAAAAAATTGGAGGTAGTGGGACTTGGCGGGTTTTTTAGCAAAAATAAGTCCAGAATGTTCGCATGGCAATATATCGTTAGCCCGCCAAGGATGATAGTAGAAATCAGTGTGGTTTTCAGATTTCAGATGACATATATATCTAGCCTCGGTGATCAGAGATTATCATATCTCAACTCGGCGATGACCGATTTCATTGAAATTAGGCTTAAATGAAAACTTGTCACCGATTTATACAGCGAAAGTGATTCTAGATTTGCCTAACCTAACTCCGCTTCTGAGCTCCCGTCGCAGTAAACCACCTCGTTAGTGCGCGCCCGTTCTTTGGAATGTACACTTGGCTTGTTCATAACTGGTGTAGTTAGACACTACGCGATATGATTTAGGTTGGCGCAAAATATCCCTAGGGGGAATTTACGTACGATGGATGTGGGTCGTGCGGCGCCTGATCCCCACCTCTGCTGTTGCGCTGCTGTGAGTTTCCCTAGAAATATTTTGCGCCAACCTAAATCATATCGCGTAGTGTCTAACTATTTCAGTTATGAATGAGGCTTGTATACGAATCTCTTGGGTCTCAAATCGAAAATCTCAACGAGGAAATAATTGAAGAGACCTTCAGAAAGGTGAGAAAAATAAACACGGCCGCTACGGGAGGCACTCCCGGGAGTCGGCACTAGTAGCGATCCCTTTTGCCGATAAACCGGAAGAATACTGGACTTACATGGAGACAGAGTTAAAAAGAAAAAAAAAATTAGATGAAATTTGAGAAAAAACGAAATAAAAAATTGCAGGTAGTGGGACTTGGCGGGCTTTTTAGAGAAAAGAACCCAAATACTTGTATATAGTAATATTACATTAGCCCGCCAAAGACCACATACTCCAATTTGTTGTTTTATTTCTACTGAAATTTGAGAGAGATTACGGCATGCAATTGCAGTATCGAAGTAAAGTTTCAAGTCGTGAATAATTCTTTCCCGATAGATCAATGCGGTATATTAGGTGTCTCCTTCTTGCGTGAACAAAAAGCTACATTAATATTTAGTGATAAGAATCTGGGAAATCTAATTATTGGCAACAAACCAATCAACTTTAAAACATAAAATAAAAATTTTTAAAATGTTAAAAAAAATTATTTTTTTTACAATTTTATATTATAAATATCCAGGTCGTCGTCTTCGTAGATTTCAAAGTCCAGGTAATACCCTTCATAAATTCAAACATCCATATCGTTCGCTTCAAAGTTCACGACGTACAGGTCATTCGCTTTTTTTACGCGCAGGTGCTTCGCGTCGTTGTTTACCTGGTCCGCTATTAAATTTCTTAAAAGAACGTCTAATTTCGTGAAAAATTTACAGACGATGAATGGGATGCAGTATTCAGCGAGGCAGCGAAGGTTGCGGAGATGAAAGAGAAGCAGAAGGAGGATAAAGAAAAGCGGGGGGTGAAGTAGAAGAAAGAAAAGCAGAATGAGAGGATCAAAGTAAAGGAGGAGAAATCGCTGGTGGATTAAATCGCTGCTCATCATTCGTTCGTCAGGTATCAAAGACTCTATCTCTCCGTTTCCAACTCGAAGAAGCCACTTGGAGAACTCGATTGCATCTTCTTTTGCTCGCATGTTGCGAGTCAGTCCAAATCGAACAACTAGACTCCACAACGAAGAGTATTTGATAGTTTTAGCTATTATTTTTCGTCTTTCAGCTCGTTTTACACCAGGTACAACTTGTCTAAAATCACCACCTCGTTCAATATATCTATGGTATGACTGTCATTCCTCCAAACGGTAATGCGTTGCCAGTAATATCTTTCAGGGTACGGTCAATCAATTCTAGCGGACGTTTTGGAATCAGTGAACATTCGTCCCATATTATTACATCAATGTGGTTGATTGTGAGTTTATTTTTCATTGATAAATTTGTAAAGATTGTACCAGAGGTCGATAATTCTAAGGGCATTCCGAACATTTTATGAGCGCTTGTGCCACCCGGTAAAAGTATTGTTGCGATGCCTGTCCATGCGACACAGACTACGCTTTGATCTAACGATTTTAGTTTATAATAAATTGCCTTGATAAAGGGTCGTGATTCTATTCTAAGGTACGCAGGTACAATATATACATATAATAATAGCAAAAAGTATGTGAATTAACCAACTGGTTGTGAGTAGGACAGAGAGAGCCTCAGTACCCCGAGAATCTAAGATTCTGAAGTAAAAGAAGGATAAATCATTGGAGTAGGGATAACTAAATGGTGCTTACGGGTGAATGCTGTGAGAGAAACGGAGACAGCGCGAGTACCCCGAGGGTATGCCACGAATGAGAGAAACGAAGATATCAAATAGAAGGCGGGGCTTCGAGCGTTCGGACACCGACGTCGAATTGTAAATCTGTGTGCGTGATTGTGCTCACGTGTGGGTGCACACGGACGTGGCGCTACCGCAGTGCTGCTGTCGGTCGGGGTACCCTACTATCTCGGGGTACCGCGAGAATTGGGCTTCAAAACCGCCTATGCTCCTGTTCTTCTACATACATGTAAGGTTTGAATTCGTTGTAAATTACCGGAACGCAAGTAGTGCGCTCCGGCGTCTTAACACTAAGTTTTTGCTCCTGTTGAGCAGTGAGCTTATCGACGCACGATAACTTTACATCTCAACACACTCAAACATAACAGTAGGTTTGAAGAAAAAATCAAAGTCTCAATTAAAAAATATACAATGGAATTCATGAATATGTCAACCCATACCAGGTCAATATATCTTTTATCAGTGGCGTAAGTAATATCAGTGATTTGAATTTTCTATTGATCTACAAACTATACAATAAGCAAAGAATATAACAGGTTACAAATAGTATACAAGCTTTTTTTAACTATGAGTCATTTCGATAGAATAATTGATTTTTTGTACGTAAGGTGCGTGATGCTCTAATGTCTAATCGTTGAGAGCCAAAATCGAATCTCCGTTTCGCATCAGCATTTTGGTCGGCATTTCTCAGCCTGCGGGTAGTTTTTTATGCACCAAATTATGACTTATAATGAACTATAATTTTAGCTCTCTGACGTCAAACATCATGCACCAAAAATACACTCAAACATAATTTAGGTCCTTGGCAGAAAACGTTGAACCGGTATTATGTGTTTCTTTTTTTTTCTTGATCAAATATCAATACATCAGTACATATTTTGTTGCATACAATCACCGCTGTTGGCAAGTTATAATTGAATTTTGCCAAACACGCTTGATCCGCATATAACGTGATACAAATATACGATTCATCCTAATATCTTGTAAAATAATCGTAGAGTGATAGTGACCTGGTCCGGTATTTATTTGATTTTGGCTATCGTCAATAAACTGTAAACCAACCCGGATACGCAATAGAATTGCAAATAAGCTGAAAACAGTCGAGTCGTTATAATTTGAATTAAGATTTCAGCGTAACTTGCAAAAGAATACTCACATAGTCTCGCACTTAGTTCTTGTCAATTACAAAAATCTTTTATTGATGGTCATAATACGTATGAAGTTTTTGAGAATTTTTCCTTTTTCACACGAACCGGTAGAGAGTCTTGTTGCAAATTTCGATAACTCATCTTCCGAGTCGGTATAGTTGGATTGAAAAGTCAAAAAAATAGTAAAACATTAGTCGTTCATCCATGTTATACGATGTGTTATTTTTACGTGTTACTAAATCATTTGACGTAAAGAATATTTTGTAGTTTCCGAAACTACATCCTGGAGAGGAATTTTAACTACACAAATTTGAAAATTTCATAAACGACTGAAAGATCGGTATAATTAAATTTATTCGTCAGCAAGAGATACGAATACATGACATCGTTGTTCTGCAGAAAAATATAATAACATATTTGAACGCGCTTGAACGAACGAGAATCGATAACTAAAATTCTTATAACAATTATCATTCATTACCTAATTATTATTTGTACCACAATATAATAAAATTGACTTAAAGATGAAAAGGCTGTTTTTTCCGTATATCATTCTTGGTTTATAATTCAGTATGATGTAGAAATTGTTATGCATATTCAATAAGGCTATTTCATTTATATCATTTTATTTTCATTTATACACGACGCAATACTTGCAACAAAACAACTTCAAGTTCCGACGCGTACGTTTTTTTTTTCAAACCATTTTACAATATGATATGATACCTACTAAATTGCAATCTATATCTAAATATGTATGTATGTATGTATGTATTTATCTTCTACATTTATTCGACAAAGATTTCTTAAAAGTTGGATGTATTTCTAGAATTTGTTAATAGTAACATCAAATAGAAATTCATGTATTCCTATGGACTATTTGATAGTTATTCAATTTCTCTTCATTTCATCTTAATGGTTATTTGTAATCATTGACAGACATACCGTAAATTATAATTGACATGATTATTTAAATTATAGTACAGAAAAAGAGCTCTTAATTAAAAGCATCAAGCTAAAAATCAATCTTTGTTTTAGTCATTCCGTTCTCAACTAACTTCAAGCTTCTTCCCATCAACAGATAATTCAATATCTATTCATTAAACATAATACGTCCTAATTTTATCAACAAGGAAACCCTATGAGGTTACTTTTTTTACATCATAAATTTGCTTTGATTTCATTTGTTACAACTGCGCGTCACAGATTATGTACAGAGCCGCTTTCCTACTCTACAATATGTATAATTAACGAAACAAATCAAAAACGATAATAATAACAATAATAGGTAATAAAGATAGTAATTTTAACGGCACTTAATACATCTATACATACATAAATTAAGAATCATACTAAAGTAGGTGTGTGAATTCACGGCTGATTTTTTTGCTTCTGTTTTTCCGCTCATAAGACTATATCTTCATAAAATGCAATAGCATCGGTGATACGTAACATGGGTGATATTATAACAATGATATACATACATACAGTGTAGGTATAGTGATTAATTATAATATGTAACATTCGATAGTAAAAAACTAATCTACCTATCTACAGATGTTTCTCTTTCCGTTTGTTTGTGCGTTTTTTTTTTTTTTTTTATTATTTTTAAATTTTCATTCTACGAGTACAGGAGCTAACCAATAATCAACTATTGACAGTATATAAGGGGGTATTACAGATGCCCATGTACTCGAGAGATAATGAGCTGGCGGTAGTCAAACATTTTCTAATAAATTAGTGTCACGCCATTTAATGGTACTTCGTTTTGTGCTTGTCTATTATTAACTTCGAATTTTTATGACCTTGCACTCTGGAATAATAGTAGGCGTCAAAGACGACTGAAAACATTTTTTTTTACATTGCTTTTAATTTCTTGTTATTTTAATTGGTATCATTTTTTCCAATCATTAATTCATCTATTTCTTTATCGCATTTCCTAACATCAGTCATCGGTGATGCTCTATTTCGCAAAGAATATAAATATGTCAAGAGGTTTTTTTCTTTTAACATCGCTCCGACGTTGTTTTACTAGGGAATAAATATTCTACTATTTAGGTTTAACCCGTCAAGTTTGATTCTCCACATACATATATATTTTTCTCCTTATTTAGTTTTTCTTTTGTGGTATTTTTTTCTTCTCTGTCTGTCTCGGTTAGCACCGCTTCTGTATTCACAGCTTCGTTGACCTTGATCGAAATTTTGAAGTCCGTGATGGTTTTTTTCTTCTTTTTATAGTATGGAAACGGTAGCGATTTGGCAGCGATATTCATTCCGGTGATGTTAATTTTTCTTTTTTTTTCATTCTCAGTTTATACAAAAGAACAACATTTCAAAGAGAAATCATGGAAGCGTCGCGATTCCCGGCTTTTAAGCTATACATTTATACATCGTAAGAAAAATATTCGGATTTGTTGATCAATTCCTCTCATATCACAGGTCCGTTTGAGCACATATATATAGGTATATATATAATCGCGCAGAATATTTTTCAATATATTCACATAATTCAAATCTGTAATGATCAATTAAATGACTGTTCAATTAATCAATAATTAAAATAAAATTACGGAATATTGTAATGTTTGAAACGTTTCTGTTTTCTTTTCATTATTTTTCTTGTCCTCTTATTTATCTCTCTCTCTCTCTACCTCTCTCCCTTTTTTTTTTTAATTAAAATTTTTTTTTCTTCAATTATACCTCTGAGAACACTGCTGGGCGAATATAACAATAATATTAAGTGTGATCATATTAACATTTTTTTCTCTCTCGTCTCTTTTTTTGTTTCTTTTCTCTTTCAATATAAGTATTTAACAGTCGCGTGTCACTCAGCGGACGCGTAAGATTTTCTTAATTCTAACTCCGATGCGGTCAAACTTTGATCCCCCTTAACGTAATAATCGGCGGCGTCTCTTCTGCGTACGGAACCGTTCGACGGAGGAGAAGAAGACGGTAGCGACGTCGTATTGTTATCGATATTGTCAACTTTACCGTTTGAATGGACGCTGCCGTTTGATTGATTCGTCAACGAAGTTTGCGATCCTTTTTTACTAGCCTTCAATCTCTTCTGGGCGTATTGTTGCTGGTAAAATTCGTTGAAGAGGAAGAAGAACATGACAGCGTGCATTCCGATCCACCATACAAATGCTTTGGGGTAATTGCAATCGATGAAGAGGAGTTGGAAAGCGTGAACCATAATAGCGACGAATTGGAGCATTTGGAACGCCGTCAAATATTTCTTCCACCATAGATATGGGGCTACTTTTGGTCCTAGTGCGGAAAGGAGGTAGTAAGAATACATCACGATATGAACGAAGGTGTTCAACAGTCCGAAGAAGGTCGAGTGGCCGCCTGCGATGAATAAAAATGATAATGTTAAAAATCAGACGAAACAACTGGACGCCATGTTGGCGATCGTTTGTCCATTGATATTTATTTACCCGGGGTGAATTTAACGCCGAACCAAACAGACATGGGCATGCACCCGTGGTGAACAACGTGTAGGGTTGAAACGTGATCATTTTTCTTCCGAAGAACGAAGAAGATCTGGAAATTCAACGTCAAATCGGAGGTATTAGGTTATACAATATGGCTGTTTTCTTAGTACGCGTCAAAAATATGTTCATTTTTTCTTCTGGGGCAAAATTTCTTACTCACCGTATCAAAGAATTCCGTGAACTTGGAGAAATAGTACCACCAGCTCGCGTAGGCCATCTAAATTTTGAATAATCATTTTTACTAAATCGTCATTATTTTAGATCATGCAGTAGGTAATTTTGTATTATTATATTTGATTTGAACATTTCTCAAAACGAATACTTTTATCGTATAGAAATTACTGCCAAAAAGTTACTCAAAGATCGTGTGAATTTACGAGATGAAAATAAAATATCGTCAAAAATTACTTCATAATCAGTATTGCAATAACGGTAGTGAAACTATTTCTGTTGTGTTTAATTGAATCGGTGTGTTTTTTTAAATTGGTTTTTGTTTTCGGATCGCGATGTGTATTAAAAAAAATTTTGACATTGAATTCTACATTAAATCGAACACAAATTACAAATTTGGAATTTTTATCTGACGAGACGTACGGATCTACATATATCTTGCGGCAAATAAAAACATGAGTATTGAAAAAACGAAACGAAAAAGAGAAGGAATTCCGCGTGACGAAGTCGAACTGAAAAAAAAATTTAAAAAAACAAAAAAAAAAGAACGTCGCAACCGTACGTCCTAGGTGCATGATTATTCTCTTCTGAATATTTTATAAACCATGATGTAGCTCTGAAGATAATAATCAATGATTGGTAAATTTTTTTGACCATCACCGGAAAAATTTCTGTCTGAATTGGCCTTTATTAAATGTTGGAATTCTTTTTTTGGTCCGATTTTGTTATTATTTAGTCTACAGAGAAATATGTTGATTCCTGTTTTATTTTCTTCTGTTCTCCGTTTTTTGTTTTAATAGTAGCACTAGAGATGAAGTCGCAAATATTACGAGTTTTTCACGACTACTGATTCGTTTTCGAACATTTACAGTCAGACAAGTTACCTTCTTATACTATACGTGAAGTTAAGTAGATAATGCTGGAGTAGAGCAGGATATGACAAATAGTTTTTTTTTCAAAAATGTATAAATTTGCTTGAACTACCGTTTAATATAAATATATAATGTTAACGCAGTATATAAGTATATGCCATTTACTATGCGATTATGCTACACATATATAAAGTGTGAAAAAGTTTCTAACTACAGTGAAAACGGAAAAATAAAAAGTTGCGATAACGATATAGAGAAATGGGGAAAAAAAAAACATAAAAAAAAGGAAAAATTGATTACTAATTCAATCAGAACAATTCCAATATGATCAGGTATACATGTATATAGGCGTGTATATATAGATTTTATGTAATGTGTAGACAGATATATGTGATCTACGATATATGATCTACACGATAATTCAAACTACTCCACATATGTGTATTATATAAAAGTGTGTTAGTGTTCCAGAGTATTTACATGATATGTAATATAAATTACGACTGATTGATCAAGTAAATGAGTAAAAGAAATCAGATTAAAAGTGGTATAGGTTAAACCAAAACGCACCCTCAATACTTGGGGTCGATCATCGTACTCTACGGGCTGACAGGTTAGCGAATAGTCCCCAGTGAACCATCCGGATATTCCTATCTGCAAGCACAACAGCCCGCGGGCCGCCATTTTGTTTAGCATAAAAATTTAACTACCAAAGCCATCACCGTTGCAATTTTATTGTATCTTTTATGTTTGTTTTTCAACAAAAAAAAATATGCACACAGGTGTTAGAATCGATACATATACATTGCGCACAATAAGCTTGTTCCTTTTTCGAAAAAACGATAAAATTTACAGAAAAGAAGGAAGACATGTCTGCAGCGGTAAAAATAACGAGGCATCTTTTTCTTTCTTGATTTTAGTTTCTCTTTTGTGATTCGAGAAAATTTCCGTAACTTCCTGTATGTATATAAATCGCATAAAAATGTGTAAGCGGAATATAATAGCTGGAAAACTTGATAAATTATAATATACGAAATACAAATACATGTATATTCCTTTGGGATTCTACGTAAGTACTTCGCTACTTCGGAAGCGAAGATTAAAGCAGCAAGATTATTTAATCAAAATGTCAGTTATGTGAGAAAAAAAAGAAGAGAATAAATTACATGATACGACTCATAATTAATTCGCTCCTATGATAGTTTTATACATGCCGGATCCGACGAAACGAAAAAACTCATAGAATTTCGCGACAAGTTGCCAATGGTTTTGCCCTGTTATTCTGTTTCTTTTTTTTCTTTTTATAGATTTATAACTTTATGATATTTGATTATCCTCGATTTGAAAACCACTCTTGGATTTTTTCAAATTATTCCATTATCCCGATAAAAAATTTTCATACGTTCTTATTGGCGTAATAATACGTACGGAAATTTTGACTTCCGCAAAGTTAAATGATCAAGCTATATGTTATAGGATTATTCGAGGATTTGAACTCTATACAATATATCAATGGAATATAAAAGTATACGTATCTACTTAGAATATATAATATTATTCGTCAATACGTATAGTCAAATTATGTACTCTTCCTTGTGATGCTTTGTTTAAACAGCGATTGAAACAAATGTAAATGAAAAAAAAATAAGACTGGATATAAAAAGTTTCAAAAAAACAAAACTCTTGAGGATAAAAATACACACAAACTGTATATGCGGACGCGATTTTTATTAAAATCAACATACTACGCAGGCCGCGAAACTCGTCAAACTTCTGTCACTTTTCATTTATATTTTTTCAATTTTTCTCCAAAAGTGACCAGAGAAAGTGTCTCTCTGAGAAGAAAAGAAAAAAATTGGAAATAATATAATAACAGACGATCAAATATTTTTACGCAAGTATAGAGATCTGCACTATACCTATATATATGTAGAACTTAACATAAAAAATGATGTTAGTAGATAAATAAACAAAGCGTGGTATATAAAAGTGTTGAAATCATAAAATTAGGTAAAAAGCAGATACATAATTAAACACACACATTATAGAGATAGGTATACACACCGTGCACGTATATACATATACATTATATATTATATATATATATATATAAAATTGAAATTCGTATAAAAATTGTATAGGTACCTACAGACTGTTGATACTTTCAAATAATATTTTTCTCATCGATATTACTAATACCAATATTACTTCGGGAAATTAACCATCCCAATGACGTACATTATAATATAATAATAGGTAATGTATGTATGTGGGAAGCTCTACGTTGAACGGACATTATACATTTTCTTTTCTTTTTTCCTTGATCTCGTCTTTTCTCCAGCAAAATATTATCATTTTATTCCTTCGAACGGCGATGAATAAAATATAAAAACGTCGTACAATTTACAGTTACGAATAATTGAATTTCGGATATTTTTTTCTTCAGAAATATGGACTCACTAACCGACCGTGGACTGACCATAGATTATTATTGCTTACCCTTACGGCTGTTGAACTTTCCGTATAATCCACAGGCTGACAACGGAAGTTATAGTGTCCCCACCATCCGCCCATCAGGCACTAGGTATATATTTGCAATTTCATTTAGATTTTTACGGTTATTTCAAAAACAATACACTGTTATTTGAACCTGTCTCGTCCTTGAATCCTAGATTTGAAAATTTATACCATACCAACAATATTTTCTACACCAGAATCAGTGTAGTAATTTTTTCGATCAAAACTTTTGCGATTCATGCAGATCACAAAAAATTTTAACATTCAAAGAAACTAAAAAGTCGAACGTAATATTTATACACTTTTGCATCCTGGTATAGAAAATTTGTGCACCCAAATCCTCTTTGTTCGAAATCAAAACCTAATCTCAGCTGTAAACACGCGATGAAAGATATAATAAATAAATGAACAATTCGTAACATGAGAACAACAGCAAAACAACACACACATAAAAAGTATATGGGCTATATGAAAAATAAGCGGTTATTTGATGAGAGGAAAAAAAAAAAAAAATTATAATAATAAAATAATAGATATACATATCTCACCTCGTAAAAAAGCCATGCGGAAAATATAACCTGTATGAAATTATACAGAATGAGAACTTCTTTCAGTTGATAAGGTTTACGATTTTCCATAAATTTTGGTCCTAAAACTTTGACTACGTAAACGTAACTGAGGCATATGAAAAGCGTGGGGAAAGGTGAGCTCATTAAAAACCAATTCGTGGTACGGGAATCTGCAATGAAAAAAAATACACACGCGATTATCATCATTGTTGTTGTTAATATTATTATCATTATTATCATCATACGGACGGGTCACCATCTGTAATTTATTACGTCATAGACGCCTGAGGCGGGTATTTTTTTTTTTAAGGGGGTAGAAGAATAAGACAACGTCGAATACGCTACACGGGATTGATGGAAGGCCTCATAGCCGTTCGAAAATTACGCAGCTTGTTCGGTCGTCGAAGTCTCCCGCGTCACTAGACGTTATACATGGCCCAGCAGAAGATTTAAGGTGTATTTTATCCATAAGAAAATATATACGCCGATTACATGTTTTGGATCCAGCTACTTTTTTTTTTTGTTTCGTTCTTTTCTTTTCAAGTTAGAGTTTGTTTCGATGATATTATTTTAATTGTAATTTAAAAACGAACGAATCTTATTTTATGTACCTATTCATTATCAAATCGCATCGATGCTTTTGTCTTTCTAGATTGAATAGTATAACAAAAAGCAAGTATATATTATACATTGAAACTTATTGTGAATACGTAATATAGCCTGCAAGTTCGATAAATAATTTATGCCGTTCGCCGAGGCGAATGATCGCATATCGCAGAAGGTTATTATGCATACGATGTGTATATCTGTATAAATATATTATAGTATATGATTTTGCAATGAACTTAGTAATTTTAATAATCATATATTATACCTTTGAAAACACGATCGAATTTCCATGGTCAAGTTTAAGGCATTTAGTTTACATCATCGTATGCGGTGATAAAATATATTATACAACAATTAGAGGAATACAAGTAATTAATTATATAACATAATCGGGAAGTGGTTTGAGAACTTTCAGATTAAATATTCTTCTGGAAATTAAAACTGACACTGATCACGGAAATCTAATGTATTTTCACGCGAACAAAATTGGTCCGAAATTGAATCGGTTAAAGTAGAGGAAAAATTTAATGCTGCAGACGTACACGCAGACAACGGGAAGTTACCGCTTCAATTTCGTTGGAGTTTCCCTCATCTGAGTGCATTTTTCAAAAGGTTAAAAGCGCTTTCTCAGATCAGCTTGCGGGATGTTGCTCCGAGGCAAACGCACCCTTATGAATGCCGTATCGCCGAACGAGCAGCAGCAGCCAATCAGAGCTCACTACGAGCAATTAGGTTATGGCAGGTTACGGTACAAGGTGCGTATTTCAAAAAGTTACCGAGTGCATAAAAAACGTGGGGGGGAGAAAAATTTAATCTCTGTTATTTACTTGGTTATTTCTTAATGTTCTTTTTTTTTAATGAACTGCAATAAGACTTTAAATGACGCTCAGAAATATCAAAAAACGAATGGTGACAACTTATACAGCGAGCGTTCGTCTATGATTGAAAGTTAAATATTGACGTTCTGCAATAACAAATTACAAAATTTTAAAACTCGTATTAGAAGGTACTCGAGTACAATATACCTAACGTATATATTTATAGGACGTCGCAGTTGTGTGCGCGATGTGCAACGTAAATATACGTGCAGCACATAATACGAATACATGACATGTAGATACATGTGAATTAACAAGTACTTTTATGTATGTGTACATAGTTAATACGTTCGCTTTTTAAGCTTCATATTTTTTAAATAATCACGCTTCGAAGAATTTCATCTTACATTCCTCGTCTGTATACCCTGGCGTACGATTTATCTACACGTAAGGCATTCCGTGCCAAATCGCTCTGACCGAAACCAAATTTCCTTTTTTTTTTTTACTTCTTTCAAATAGATCACTCGGACCGTGCACTCTTGTATTTCAGTCTCATTTTCGTTAAATTTGCAAAATAAAATTCTTCTTTCAAGAATGACTTTTTTTCTATTCGTACTTCGGAATTTTTTTGTAGCTGATTTAGACGTAAAATGCCCCGTACATACGGAAGCAATAAGTTTTCCCTCCTGCGTGCACATGCAACGATCGCATATATACCTAATTATTATATTACATACAAAAGAGATTAACTGCGATAAACAAACTGTGAATTGTCGGAAGTAAGTTTTCTAGAAAATTCTGGAATGAAAAAAGCAAATATATGCAAGAAAAAGTGAAAACATATAAAGAGAAAATTAATAAATAAATAAAACAAAACCCCATCTCGAATATGTATTACGAATACCTATATTGGCGCGTACCGCGGTATGATATTACGTTATACGTCTAATAAATGAAATATGTATAAAAATAGATCTGAGATCTTAGCTACGCGTATTATAATCAGATGTTTACTTATTATAAATTATTATTTACACAACTATAAATATACACCTACATTGGTAGATGCGTTACATTACTTGAAATCGCGTTAAATTATAAATGTCGAGATATGAGGAGTATACCTATATCATACCTAGACATCTCTTATATCTACACGTCATTTTCCCAACAATCTTTACGTGCACAATTATTATACCTGTTGAATCGCGTGTTTGACAAGTTATTAATAAATATAAATTCAAATTCTATGCGAAAAAATATTTCTCAACTTGCAGCTACAATATGTATACGTACGTCGTACGTATGTACAACAGGTGTGCACGAGAAAGAATCGACGGATTTTCAATTTTTCAAACTATGCATGTTTTTCTTGGTTTTCTCTTTTTTTCTAATGTTTCCTTGCAGCGAATCCGATTAACGCGACGATGCGGCAACTATATAACGTTATATAAATATATAACAATATTCCATGCTCAGACGTATGTATAATAACAATAACAATAATAATAACGATATAGTAATACGCGATGCAGATGGAGATTATATATATATATTACAAAAGACGAGGTATATCCGGTTGTTGTTTTCGTTGACATTCATGCCAGGCGAGATTATCATGTAAACGTTTAGGTAGCGAGCGCATAAAGAGTCGAAGGTGCACTGCATCCCTGTACCGGTATATCATTATCCATACCAACTGTATAAAGGATGCGAATTTTCAGAGAATCTGATTCGCTGAAGAAAATGTATTAATGCAGTTTGAAGAATAAAAAGGAAAGAAGAAAAAATAAAAGACATTCTTTATTCATTGTACGTGTTCGTATGCATATTAAACCGTCAAATGGAATTATTATATACCTACTCATACACTTGCATGGGCAGATTACGGAGGTGATGACTCTCCTTACGAGGTCACCTTTACGATTAAATTCGGAGCACTTTAGTTTGAAATAAAAAATCGAATAAATAAAAAATTTATGATGAATATATAACAATGTAACGTAAAGTGTATCAAAGTTTACGTTTATGTATGTACGTACCTATTTACAAGCAAATTCGACGAGGCGCGTTATCTTGAAATAAAAACCGGATATTGTGTAAATCCGAAGATTTTTTTTTCTCTGGGTAATAATGAAATCTGTAGTTTTGATACTTTTTTTTCTATTCATTTCTTACGTGTTTAGATATTCGTTGCGTTTTCTCGGTAGTTTTATTATTTATTTATTTAATAAGTTTTTTTTTTTTTTTTCAAAATTATTCGCGGTCTATGATAAAATTGTCTCATAGTATAATACTGCAAGTACAACGCAGACTTTGACTTACCGGCATGCTTATCCAGAATTTCATGGAACTGATCGACGTACTGCATGATAATTGACATTTTTTTATATTCTTCTTAAGTTTGAAAAAGCTACGCGTTGTCCTCAGTCCAGTCTGATTGATGTGACCGAAGTTGCCGGTTGACTCGCGTCCTTCTGAGGAGAGAGAGAAAAAAAACAAAATAAATTAAATAAAATAAAATAAAAATTGAATAAAATAAAATGAAACAAATATGAAAATAAAAAGAACGATATTAGGGATAATTTTATTAATGGTATCCAGATCGCGTACGACCTTCGAAGACATGAATTACTCTACCCAACGTACGTGCGCACACTTTCAGCGCTCATGTAACGTCGAATGGAACTTTCGATATTGTTCTCTTTCTTTCTTTACTCCCCTCCGGCTCTTTCGCTTTTCCTCCAGTTTTTTTCTAGCCTCGTGCAATCGAAGCGACGTTACCGAAAATTTCTAGTAAAATTTCTGAAATCGGACCAGAAAACTTCTTCCACTTTTCCAACGATATAGACGCGCGAGATAAGCGCGATAAATTGTACATACGTTAGACGCCTCGCGTATTTTTGAGGAGCCGGGTGGTAGACGCTACAATAAATATGTCCACATCCGTACCTACGTGAATGAGGGCGTATTACCCAACGGTGTATAGATATAGGTAGTTACGTACGAGGAGCGAAGTTTGTCGCCGCTGCTTTAGTCCGGAGGTGTCTTACGGCTTGTCGGCTATACCTAGGCGGGTAAAATAGCGCGTACCACACCGATATAGATCGAAGACCAAAGAGTTGAACAACATTCCCCCAACTGCACGGTGTGTTTCACGTAGCGGCGACGAACGCGCGTGTAGGCGCCCATGCATTATACATATTGGTCATCGACGGTCTCGTTCATGTTTTAAATTATAGGGTGTACACGCACGTTGTACGCGTACGAACGCCTCTACCTATATATTTATATATTAAAAGTAATTGCGTCGCTCCGGTAAACCTTAACTAACCGACATTGTATAACATAAGCGAACCGAACACACGCGCTCGTGGAGGTACCTGTGTGTACGCTCGAATCGTGTGGCAATCGGTTTGAGAAATTTCATTTCCAATGCAAGTCGTACGGTCATAGGTATTCGGACGGACGTACGTACGTACGCGCCGCGTAATGGGGTACCCACCGAAGTTTATAGCGCACCGTGTTTTTCTCCTTTTCTATTTCTCTCGTACGACTGCGTTTAACGATATTGTCAAGGCCGATTCCTACGTGACGTTTCGTACGATCGAAAAGCTTGTGTCTTCATCGACATCATCATCATCATCATCATCATCCTCATCATCATCATCATCCTCCTCCTCGTCGTCGTCGTCGTCGTCGTCGTCGTCGTCGTCATCGTCGTTTCGACCTACGGCCTGCTTTGCAATTGCATAACGTCGCACCGTGAATAAATAAACGCGTGGGCGATTGTGCATTAGACATTTAGAGAAAAAAAAAAAAAACCGCACGACGCATTTTTTCCTTTTTCGTTAGAAATGTGTTACAAGCAGAGTAGATGAACGAATGACATTCGGCGATCTTTTTTCGTTCGTCTGCACCGCCGATTTTCGTATTGAGAATAATTTCTCATCTCCAATTGTATCGTCCAGTGGTTAGTTTTTACGGATGTATGAGACACGCGTTGATAAAACCTACAATTATTGTAACGGGATGATAAAAATCCGATAATTTATTCTCATATAAAATGCGAAAGATGGGAATCGAATCCGATCGAATGAAATAAACCGTTCCGATGGAATTTTTAATCGGACGGAAAATACCGGAATATTTGTACAGCCATGTAAAGTGTGGCTATACATATTTTGCATCGACGAACGTGAGAAGATTGGAAAATTTTCTCTCATCTTTTGCTTCTGAACACGGAATCTCGTTCCGTTTTCACGCAATCCATCGTTTTTTTTTTTTTTTTTTTTTTTTTTCATTTTTCAATTTATCATTCCTTCATTTCCGAGACGACGAAAAATCGGTGGATCGATCGAAAAAACGAACCATTAATGCCGCAGAAGAGAAAAGAAAAAAAAACTGCATTGACGACAGATTTCAACGTCGCCATTCGAAGAAACGATAAAAATATTAAATCTTCGATGAAGTAAGACGTACTCGGCATTGAAAATTAAACGAGGAAAAGAGGAAAAGAGGCAAATCAAAATCAAATGAAAATGAAAAAAAAAAAAAGGAAAAAAAAACAACGTTGCAATTGTGTAACGCGCATAACGTGTCTAACGTGCCGCACCGTGGTAAAGTACCAAGTGACGCAGTGAAAAAAAAGAAGAGGTTATTTCAAATATTTGATATTCTAATTTGAAAAAAAAAGTGTGCAATCGCATCACGAAGTAAAGAGGAAAAACAAAATCTGAATATTGACGAATGAAAAAGACGTGTCGGGGCGTAGAATGAAATGGGGGTGTTTTCGAGTTGAGAAACGTCTTGTACGATCGGTTCGAATTGACCTGGAATGCCCGGTATATCATACTTGCGTTATAAGGTGGGTATACGCAGGAATGCAATGTTCATACAGAAGTAAACTCGCTATTCAACTATATAGAATACAGGTAAGTCGTGGGTACGGACAGGTAAGTAGGCACACGATCAGGTTAGAGTCGTCGTTCAATTCGTGGTTGCAAAATAATCTGAGCAAGCACGCGGTTTTATATTTATATATACGTAAGCACATACCCGTGTATACACCTCTACATGTCTGTACGACGTACACTTTTGAAACGTGTATATTATAGTTGTCCGAAACGCGGTGAGCAAGCAAATACGTGCTAATCTCACAGCGGTAACCTGCAGCGGTGCAATAACGCAAATTAGAAACAGGGGGAAAAAAAGAAGAATCGAAAAAAAAAAGAAAAAAAAAAATACAAAATTAAAAAACGAATTGAATAAAAAAAAATAATAATAAGTATTACACGCTGTCGTTGGCGTTTTTCGTTCGATGTACAGTGCAACGCGAGCATGATCGTCGAACGTCGATTGCGAAAATTGTACGAATGCATCGACGGTAGAAAAAATTGAGAAAGAGGACGAACAAAAAACGATCGTGAAAAAAAAAGTGACAAAACTAGGTCGTTATTGTATTGTTTAAGTGTTAAATGTGCAACGCGCGACGTTATTTCGTTGCACATAATATATAACAGATATGTACGTATATCGTATATACCTACGCATAAATTACACGCATAAGATAC
Source organism: Athalia rosae (assembly GCF_917208135.1). Taxonomy (NCBI): domain Eukaryota; kingdom Metazoa; phylum Arthropoda; class Insecta; order Hymenoptera; family Athaliidae; genus Athalia; species Athalia rosae. The sequence goes on from NC_064026.1 coordinate 16,459,244, forward strand.
ACGTAGGTGTATAATTCGTATCGCTGTGCCAACGATCAAAATTATTAATATTTCTTCTTTTTTTTTTTTTTTCCATCGAAGAGGAAGTCTTTTTCTCGCGGTAGGAGTAGACGGATGGCCGAATCTAATTATCGTCACTTGATATCCGACGTACGGTCATAACGTTCGTGAATTGTTTTATCGAGGCCAAATGGTACGAGGCTGATCTCGCCCGATCCCGATGTTCGATTTGCATGAATTCACGCGTACACAGGTAGATACATATACCTGTGTATTATGAAAACGATGAATTTTTTCGCGTCAAACTTACACGGTGTATCAATATAACCGGGTGTACACGCATCGCTCTTTTATACGTACACACATTATACACATGCGCAGGTGCTTCTAACATTAGATGAATTTATGTGGTATGGAGGATTAAATTATAAGCCATTCGCAATCACGACTCGTATAGGCCATCGGGCAGGTCTCGTTATAATATTACATTACATTACATACCCGAGGCGATCAAACCTTGAACGTCTCTCACCGATCCGCAGGGAGGCCGAAATATTTCATTTGATAAACAGCTTGTTACGATTCGACGACAAAAAAAAAGAAGAAATTACTCTCTTACGGCCTGATAATCAAATTTTCTATTCGTCCAAGGTTCGTTCGACGCGAGGGAATAAAAAAAAAAAAATCACCTCCGCGGTTTTTGTTTGGTTTTTTTTTTTTTTTTTTTTTTTTCCCCCGCTCCCCAAAGATGGCGACGAGTTACCAGACGTCATTGAACGATACTAACGATAATAATAAACGATAAGTGAAAGAAATTCACCTCTTCGAGATGTATAATGTGTGTGTAGTAAAACCTGTGGATATAACCAAGGTCGGCATCGAGTTCAATGGATCTTTCAACGGTTAAGGCCCGATGTAGCTGGAAACCAGTAAATTCCTAATACAGTATCTAACAGGAAAATCTACATGCGTAGGTTTGAGCGATGCCTTTTCTTTTTATTGAATTTTTATTCGACGAATAATCACAGCTTCCGATCGGGACCCGAATTCAACGGCGGTTCGAGTGAAACGGCGTTGAAAAATTGTCCCAGGCGCATTATTATTGCACGGCGCAGGAAGTAAACGCAGAAGATAAGTTGGGACGAGCCGCGTCGTCTGCTTCGGATAATTGCTAAGAAAAAGATTAGCTGCACATAGAGGGAAAGTGACTCCGAGGCACAGTACGGAATGACGACGACGACGACGACGACGACGACGACGACTATGATGATGATGAAATTATAGCCGTGGTCACAGTAGCCTACAAGTGCAAACTAATAAGTGTCGGAGGAGGAGGAGGAGGAGGAGGAGGAGGAGGCTATCGTGCAAGTGGATGCCCTACGCGAATGTAATCTATCGATGTAGTGTCGGGTGAAGGAGAAAATTTGCGATTCGGTAATAGCGAATGAAGGATTTTATCAAGTGTATCGCGTGGTTAACCGGAAAACCAACATTCTCGCAGGCCGCGGAGAGAGCAGAACGAATCGGTATTACGACAAACGATGCGCAGTTAGGAGATGTTCACCTTACGGTCCAGGTGCTGATTCACTCGCTCGCCGAGTTTCCCTCTTCCCTTTTACTCGTTCGTTCATTTTTTTTTATTTATTTTTTATTTTTTTTTCATTTTTTCATTTTCTTCTCTTTTTGCTTCGTGTCATTTCGCTTTTACCAGCGCATCTCCCGTCGTTGCGATAGATCGCGCGAACGGAGATGCGATTCGACGTTAATATCTTTGTACCGTAATGCGACTTTCATGGATGAATCGTGAGGAGTGTGCGAGACGAACCGTGCGTAACGTGTCCGGAGGGATGAGTTACGCCAGTCAGGGATTCCACGCGCCATTTGCATACCTGAACTGCAGTTAATTTTCGCGCGGTTAGCGGCGGGTCTTCCCCGTCGGAGAAATATCGGAGAACTGAATCCCGACGCCGCGGCGGTTCGGCTTTAATAAAAGGCGCGACGACCGAGGAAGACGCGGAGGATGATATTGGCAGGAAAATACGGGGGAGTCGTGAACGACAGAAGCGTCGTTTCGAGTCGCGTCGAGAACGATAACGACGATGGCCTCTGGCGATCGGATTGCACCCGGACGAGAAACAATCGACATTCGAATTTCGAAACTATAAATTACAAAATTCCTCTGTTTTAGGCGTCCCGTGCGCGTTCGCTTGAAAATATCATTGAAATTAAACTCTGCCTGAGGCTTCGTTGACGCCACGCATTTGACAGCATTAGGAGATACGAGGAGAAATAGAAAAATTCGGAGCTCTAAAAACTAGCTAATTCTTCGACGGAACCGCATCTTTCGCATCCCGTGCGCTTTATTCAACAACTCACCGGAAATTCTTCACTTTTTATTACACCACTCGACGTTCACCCGATGCACTACTCCTCGTCGCACTGTTCATGGAACGATGTCGTTCTCAATATTTTTTCATATATAAATACAGGCTTGTACTCTCGTTTTTATAATTGCTGAATGCAAAATCGTCGTTACCGAGAAAATCGAACCACGAATATTAAAAGTCGCCGATATCTACACCACTGTCGTTCGAAAGGGAAATAAAGTGATACGTATTTCTATCGATTACAACCAACTCACAATGTACATGTACACCTTTATAAATTGACGGATGTAAAAATTTATTTATTATTTTTCGAGAGACCGGCCTTCTCCTGTTTGTTTGACTCGGTTGCAAACTGGTAGACAGTTCACTGGCGCATTGCTTTTAACTACGCGCCATATTGGTACCACCTCTACTACACACCTGACTGTCCTTCCGCGCACAGTTCCGTTCCTCATCCCGTATTCGTAGAGGTAAATTAGATAATTACGTTGGGGAATTTTTTTGTTTCATTTCTTCTTTTTCGCAAAATTGATTAATCCTCTTTTATTTTTAAGCGGTACGTTGGGTACGTCTGATATCTCCCAGCTATATTCGAGCGTCCGGAAAATTTACATTTCATTTATTCGGAAACCTGGATATGGTTTTTCCTCTCTTTCGTTCTCCAAAATTAATGTCTATTCATTGATCGTTTTTGTCTTCGTGTTTTTCTTTTTTTTTCTGAACAAAGAAACAAAAATGGGGACAAAATGAACGACGACTCTTCCTCTTGCAAAACTTTCGTCGCGGACAAATTCGAATTCTCCGGGCACATGTATATATCTGCGGGAAATTTTTTCGAACAAAATATGAAATAAAATAAAAAAATAAAAAAAAACAAACGATGTAAAACGTCAACTTGTACGGTTGGTTTATTCGACTAAAATTTTCTTTCTTTCAAAGCCCAAGTCGACGATGAATTCCGAAGGTAATTACAGGTGTGTAGAGAGATATGGGTATAGAAAAAAGAAGAGAAGGAAAAAAAAATGAAATTAGATTCAACGAGGATATTGAAATGACGATAGTACTCGAAGGGTAATTTGGGACCGATCGAGGTCACTGGGTATACATGGAGTCGGTTCGGGTCAGTCTACGATGAAATCGTATTTGATTTTTTTTCCTTCTTTTTATCTTTCCGTTCAACCAACCGATCGCACTCGTATCATTCCGATTCCCGTCTTCCGTAAAAGAGATTTCGACTCGGATTTCGAGTATGCGTATTATATCGCAAGCGAGGACAGCCTCCTCGTTAAATTTTTGGCCAAATGTTTCGACCGATGTATCTTAAATCGGCGAACGTCGCTCGAAATAATCTCAGGAATCGGAATCGAAATTCAGAATAGACAAGATTTAATCGATTCATCGGATATTTGAACGAGTTGGATCGCGCGAACGACCTTGACGTTATCCAGTTTCGAAGCCCGATATATTCGGGAAAGGACATTGAACCTCGGCAATCCGATACTATCGATCCGATTGACCGACTCCGTTCGGATTTACGGGGGCGAGTAAATTTTCCTCGTCGCCGATTGTTGCCGATTCATTTTCACTCTTTGTTAACTCATTGTAGTCGAGCGATTTATTTCTTCTATTTTTCCTTTCGTCGTTATTTGAATTAACCCACGACCTCGATCCCGTGCGTGTCGACGTCGTACAAAGTGTGCGATTGAAATAAGCGTCACAGTTGAAACGAGCAATGGCCCGAATGTACATATAAGTATACGGATACCGATGTACAACGTTCGCCGATAAGATTTACGAAATACGGGAGGATAATGGCCGCGTGTTTCAAGTGACGAGTCGACCTTCGATATCGGTTCGAAGTTCGGTTGACTTTTAGCGCAGAATAACGAGGAGGCACGCGTTGACCGATTTTCGTTCCGCTCGTTCGGAAATTTGAAGAAAATCGATCCGAACACCTCAGCGGTCGTTAATGGCCTCGATAAATGTCGATCTTTATTTCTGGATGCACGTGCTTTTCCCCCATTTTTCTCGATCGGTTTGTTATTTTTTCTCCCGTCGCTATTCCTGTCAGGTCGTTGTCGATGACTATAAACTATCGGCACTACGCATAAGCGCTGTATAATAAAGATATTAAAATATTCACAACTGTGTGACCTCCGGTTGTATAAGTTAATTGAAATCGATAAGTATATTCGTCCGGCATAGTCTGTACGTTCCTTCTTCTTCGATTCTTCAGTTTTTCGATCGAAAATAGGAAAAAAACAAAGGAACAAATCCCCGGTGCATGTGGGCGGACGTAGCCGCCATCCGTGCGGCGAAGAATAATGCGACGAAGAAGATTTTTCAAGTACTCACCAATCGGCGAATCGGCTATAGGCACGCCGAAATCCCGGATCCAGCGCCGCTTTTTGTCGCAACTTTTTCATTCTTCCTCCTTTTATTTCGACATGAATTTTTTCTTACCATCTTTCTTCGCACACGAGCGATAGGCACAGCTGTTTTTGATCGTACGTTGTGAAAAAATTCTTGTGACGTTCGCAGACAAAATCTTAGCATAAGTAGACGCGTCGCATCGCATTTAAAAAGAGGGGAAAAAAAAAAAAGAATTAACAAAATTAACAAAATTAAAAAATACCCACAGGCGCACAGTTGGACGTTGTACAGCGGGGAAACTCATCATTAAACGATCGTTGGTTAATTTATTTATTGTTCATGTATTTTATTTTATTTTGTTTAATCTTTTTAATGCGACGAGAAATAATTCACCGATCATATACATATACCGCGTACATATAATTCGATCGATGGAAAATTTTGATACCGGATTTTAGAATTTTATATTTTCAAAACAACAATTATTCCCGAAGCGTGTACAACGTTCGCTTCCCTGTTATGTACCCAGAAAACAATATTACCGCAATTACACGGTGAGTTGTTACACCGAAATTCCCAAAACATCGTCTCATTTCGATCTAGTTTTTGTTCCCCCTTTCTCACGTGTCTGGAAAAATTAATGTAATAATCAAGTTTTTGTCGAAGTTTTAATTTATACCACCTTGTGCGGGGCAACGCGCGCGTCATTGACACCGCGTACAGGATCGGTATAGACGATCGATCTGCTTACTTATGTAAAAACCTATGAGAAAAAAATTGTCAAAAATTGACAGAGGAGAAATATCTTTCTTTAAATTCACGCGCGTACACCGCAATCTAACGTGCATTCGATTAATACTTCTTTTTTTCTAGCTATCAATTGTCTTATGGCATATAAAAATTGAAACAAAAAAACATCGTACTTCCGATGATAATTTTTTCGGGGGAGGAACGAGGGGGGATAAATCAATAGAAAATTAGTGCCGAGAGATCGTATTTGTCCGGGATGCGACCTTCGAGAGGTCAAAGTTTGAAAAAAAATTCACATATAAATACATATATGTATTTTGAAGGGTAAAAATTCGTATTCGGCTGTACGATTTCGATGAAACTTCACGTTTCGAGTAATAATTTTGAAGTTCTATAACAAACTAACAACAAGTCATGCCGAGCGGTGAAAATCCGCAGCGGAACGATGACGTCCGTACCTATATTTTATCGAGAGGGGTAATTCACTTCCAGATGAAAATTGATGCTCTACCACTTTCATCGCTCCGTAGATCCGGCAGAGGGGCAGCTGTGCATCGAAACCGACGATAAGACAAAATTTCGGCAACGCGGAGTCCTTCGATCTCTTAATATGCAGGAAAGCTACAGAAGAGAATGTTTTTTGACGGCGATCCAGCTGCAGCATCGGTTGCATCGCGCGCCGTTACACTACACGATATTCGTTTGTACCCGGAGGACCGTCTGATTTGAATCGCACACGTGTGTGCGTATTTTGCGGACAGGACCGCGGCGGAACGGAGGAAAATTTCCTTTGACGTCATTTGGAAGTCGCGTGCTTACCTGAACGATATATTATTTGAATATCCGCGGAATTCGTTTCGTACGAACTTGACCCCCCACCCCCCTCGGTGTATTAATATGCATATACGTGCACACATACGAGTACATCAGGTAGACAGAGGCGGCGGTATCTACGTACGATAAATCTACGTAGACCGATTGTTATTTTTTTTGCCGCGTAATTTTACGTACGAGTAAATTGAAATTATCTTTACCGCGAGTCGCACCCGCTATCGAAACAATTTCGTCGGTATTAGAAATTTTTGGCGCGATGACATTTGTATAGGCTCGCATGTGTGCAGACGTTATGTGTATCGATCGTTCGAACCGACGACGGCCCATTGTCATCGTCATCCCGATGAGCCAAGATTATATAATTACACGTAGTCGGTGTACAATAATTATTGCGTTACATATATCAACGATGTATGGATGCACGTTTATATATGTATGTGTAGCTCGCATCGTGTACCGTGTGCCACATAGGTACGGTACACACACGTACAACGAGGAATGTTGACGTTGGTTAAAATGCAACTTGAAAATCATCGTAACACACTTACAATTAACAACAATTGCTGCACAATGGCCTTGGCCCACTGTACGGATACGTACGGGGACGCATGTGTACGTGTACATGTGGGTATGTGTTCGAATACGTGTATATACAAAGTCGAATTATCATCGGCGACCACTTGTTGCTTTACGAACGACGGTTTCTTTCATACCTCACACGTATATATTTATGTATACGACACGTGTGACACACATTCGTAAAGATTAAATATATGTGTATGCGTATGTACGTACATTACGTACACCACATTTAATTTAAAGGTGGTAACGCATCTCGTCACCGAGGAAAAAACGAAGTCACGTCGCCGTCTGGACTCGAGTGACCGCGCATACCAAATTTATTGACGCGGTATAATAACGATGATAATAACAACAATGATAATGACGATCATTGAACGGTGAAAAAAAAAAAATAAAATCACCCGGATTGTTAGGCAATTTGCGAAATTTTGAATTTTTGCTATTATATCTTTCTACATCCGTATCCACGCGGAGAGAATGAAACGAATCGAACGAGCGATTTCTAAAGAAAATTTTCGAACGGATCGTCGAGTTGTTTATCCAAAAATGATCAAATTCGTCGCTGTATGAAATTGACAAACAGTTTAGAGATATAGGTGTATGGTATGAGGTACTTAATGGGATTACAAATTTTTGACCAAAAATTTCCAATTTACGCAACACGATGTGAGTTGCATTCAATTATCTATGTAACATGTCAGCCGTATATGTACGTACAACCTGTATACGTATGCACACACCTAGGCCTATACACATTTTCGCTGAATGCACAAGTTTTCGAATCGAAGAACTTGAAAATTTTTTTTTTTTTTACCATTATCGGTTACTCAACAAATATAACGGAAATTTGGATGATCCGTATTGAATTTTTTCTCCTCTTTTTTTTGTCGATCGATTTCGGACTATACAATCAAACGATCGATCTTCGAGCGTCACTCCGTGTACCAATTATCATGTATCCAATATACATGAGTATACAACGTTACAGCTGTGCTGAAAATGACGATTTTCAGTTCCACGTGTGTACAGGTATACATACATATACTGTATGACATATTGTAACACTGCGTCACGCCGGCAGTGGCGTTTTCTTGTATTTCGAAAGAAATTTTTCGTAAGTATATCATCATATTTTTCGATTCATTAAATAACCTCGGGGCGGTCATTAGCACAGGAATATATAGCTGTGCGATCGGTCGTTTGTATATAACTCGTCGCGCATTTTGAATTTAACGATTATACATAATGCGTATGCATATAAATTTTTTTCCTCATTCTGCGGCACAATTGAATTTTTCAATTTTTCGATATTTCTGGTCCATTTTTCACTTCGCCAAACCCGATGATTTGCACATGCACATGTGGGTTTCGGTTCGTAGCCATATTTTTTTGTACGTACACGTGTATTCTGTATTTTACTCTCAACGATGCAGAGATTGGAGAGAAAAAAAAAAAAAAAATTAATTTAAATATCTTTGTCGTTTTTTCATTCACTAATTAAATTTTTTTTTCTTCTATCGGATCGGGAATCGTACAGATTTGCAATTCGCGCCAGCGGTTATCCACGTGATTTTCACGTGCGAATATCTGAATTAAACATTTTATTACCATAGTACATTATATTTCCTAAATATATAAGCTTACGTACCATCGCATCTCGATAAACGGAACGTAATTGAAAATCAAAGCGAATTTGTATACGTAATAAACGATGTTCAGAGTATAATTCGCGAATAAAACTAGGAAGAAAAAAACAAATTATAATGATAACGCGCAATTAGTAAAAAGTTAATTTGAAATTGAAACTTCTATCCAACGCAAATCACAGGAGGGAGAAAAAGGAAAAAAAACTTTGGATAAAACCAGGAACTATGAAATACCGGAAATAGAGGTATTACACACGTATATATGAATATAAATATACATATATATATAAAGTCAAAAGTTGTATAGCTAGATTATTGCATAAATTTAACTATAACCTAGTAAATCGTGATTTTTTCAAATCCAACGACTTACGATTAACCGCGAAGGCCGAAGCTATAGGTGACAGACAACCTCACCTCAAATATACTGGATATAATGTATAACTTGCGAATCGCGAAAACAGGAAAGCATCAACTCGTACATATTTATTTAATGAACTTTCATGGTCCACATGGATTCCCAGTTCAAATGCAAGTAGATACTAATGAATCATTCATTTCAAATGTAAAAAGTTGAATCGAATCAATCGAACAAGAATTTGAATTAAATTTTTGATTTTGATTTTTTCTTTTCTACTTCAATTCTGAAGCGTACGCGTTTCAATATCGCGACCACAGCTTTTCGATTCACGTGCCCACGAACGTATGCGATGGAAAAAACCGTGCGCGAACGTAATTTATTTCGAAGAAAATATAAAATTCATTTTAGCGGTGCACCGCCGGAAACCTGCGAGTATCCCTCGTTCAATCGACGGAGCGAAGGAGAAGAAAAAATTCAATGAAATGAAACAATTCCGTATCCGTTTGAACCTAATAAACTCCGAAATGTGGTAATCACGCGTCACGCTAATTTGAAAATGAGAGATAAAAATTCGAACGTATCCCCAAGAGCCGGAAAAAATCTAAAAGAAATAAATCCGACCGTGCACCTCGTGTAATCCTATCGGAGGTTTTTTTTTTCCTTTCTACAGATCAAGCACGGATCGGCTAAGTTCAAGGTAAAAATAGATAGGTTACCGCCACACGTGCTGTTGTTTAGTTTTTCTGTTTTCATTATTATTTTACTTCTCTTTTATCTATAATGTCTGCGGATACGTTCGTTTTAATCTCTGATTTTCAGCGCACACATTCTTCAAGATCAGTTATACCTCCGCGTCGACGCGTCAAAATTGAAACCACCTGCGAAAAGCTCCTTCGCGAATACATCCTCCACCTATGCATGTACGGATTTACATACATATTTATGAAATAGCCACATCTTTTTTGCCCCGCTCGAAAAATTATCGTACAGTTGACGAAGTGCACCGAAATTAGCAGATGCGACTGTCCGACGGTCTCACACTTTTTTCTACCTGGTTTTTTTTCGATAAATTATTCAATCAGTTGTTTCAATTTTTTGGTTTTCTGCACGTCGAATAACTTCGCTGCACGACTTCTACAGCAGGGTACCCAGAAGTAAAAAAAGAAGAAGAAGAAGAACGGACGAATCCGAAAGCAGATTCTTGAGTCGAATTCCGGTTTTGTCTATTTCTATTTCTATTTTTTTTTTTTTTTTTTTCCTGAATTCATAGAGTTCGGTAGCAAATCATAATTCGAATAACGCGTCGTTCCTGACGTGAAGAATTCTCGTGCCTCCGAAGTGAGAATTATTATTTATATGGAGTTTAAGTCAATGTCAGAAATATGGCATACGGAAGTCGAATCGCGTTGATAAATTCATGCAAACCGCATGAATCATATTGCGCGAGCGCAGAGCTCTCGACTTTTCAGGGGCGCTGTACACGTTTGAGGAAAAATATTTGAAAATTCCATGGTGTGAAATCGACGATTCGTAAACGGTGACAACGGACGAGGTCCACTTGAACAAATGGGAAATAAAAAAAACAATCGAATAATTTGCTGCGCAACACATAAAATAAATGAATAAATGAATATTGTGGAAAAAAATAAATAATATATAACTAATATACCGTGATTTATTTAACAACTATGAATTTACCGATGAGGTGTATTTTCGGTGTAGATTTTATGATCAATAATCGATTAAAAACCGTCCGCAGATGACGGAAACTCAATCGCGGGGTTTTTTCCTCATATATGTATACCTGCGCGCGATATACCTTGAACATATAGATGAACACGCGATGAAAAAACAACGAAATAATCGCGGTAAAAGTTTAGCAAAAAAATATCGTAGGTGGACGGTCTGACGCGATTCGCGTGATTTGTATAACAGGTCTTATCGTTGAACGAAATTTTAGAACGATGAAAAATTTGAGGGGAAGAAAATCGGATGGTTTTCTCAATGATGAAAGGAAAAATTACTGATTTTGTTTTTTTTTTAAGAATCATTCGTTACCGTCATCGTCGGCGTCGAGATCACGCTCTTCCGTGAAATTTCGATACCCACATGACATTCGCGTTGCATTAAACGCACAGGGATTGCAAATTTCTCGAATCAAATGGCCGGGCTTTATTTCGTTTCCATCGTCACTTTTTCAAATTAGGTTATGTACGCCGTCGTGTAACACCGATTATACAACGAGCGCGATTCGAATAGTTGACAAATTTATGGCCCTCGTTTTACAGATATATCATTATTGTCCAATGAATGTAAAACTGTTAACGACGTGATTTTGTATAAATTATTCAAATATGTAATACACGATTAGCCTTGATGATTGTTTTTTTTTTTTTTTTTTTTTTTTCTTGTGCCCGCTTTGACGAAAATCGAAAAAATAACGAACGCAGAAAAAGGCGCGGAATCAACGCTGCGGCTTGCGCGAGAAACGAGGAGTAGGTAATCCGCGAGTACATAAAGCGAAACTAGTGTACGGAATAAAGCTGACGTTGCGTAATGAATTGTTTCGATTCGGTTTGCATTCACGAGGCAACACCTCTCACCTATATATTTCACGATTTACGTCGACCACGATTTCGTTCAATTCTTGTTATTGTTGTTACATTACACCGTTTTGATTTCGATTTTTTTCGCTCGTTTTTTTTTTTCGAAATCACACGCGTATATTGCACGCGTTGCGAATTCCGTACGTGTACCACATACGTCGACGCCATTTTATTTAGTAAACCGCATATTTTGTTGACAATTAAGAGTGTACATGCACCCGATTTGTAATGTGTGAGCAAATCGTGAAAGATAATCCAATTATCCAATGTTATAGAAAAATGAATTCAGCGATGTTGGGGAAAAAAAAAGAAAAGTTCAATTTACGTCTGCGTTCTGGCTTTTCGTGCGATTCGATCAGACCGGCTGCATCGTATGGATGTGTCCGTATAATGTTAAGAGTCAATGTTCGAGAATATCGTTCTAGAAAGAAATTACGGATTTCGAATTCCGATCGATTCTACCGGACAGAGAGAAGGAGAAGACGGAGATGAATAAAAGGAGGACGAGGCAGAAGAAGAAGAAGAAGAAGCAGAAGAAGGAGGCATAACTTCAAGAGAGTCAATAACAGAACCGTTAAATAATGATGATCCCAGATTTGGTTGGATGAAACGATCGAGTCAAATTAAGAAGCATCGCCGTCTGGCTCCGAGCTGGTTTTGAGGTTCCATTTATTTAAAACAGTCCGCGCGAGTATTGAGAGGAAAAAAAGACAACAAGACAGATCTTCAACATCGAAGTGGGTGTCGGATGAATATGTATACGTGTACGAGGTATCTATACAGCTACTTATAATACGAATGACGCACTCGCGCCAATAGTCCGGAATATCCGTAATTATAGATGATGAAAAATTTAATATATGCACCTACATATTAGAATATTCCACGATAAATCAAACAAACAATAAATATTTTCGTTAAATTCACATTCCATTGAATATATCCTATACGTATATTGAATATTGCGCGGTAAAAAATTACCCTCGGATCACCAGGGATCCGATTTTATTATTGCCGAGAAAAAAACGATACCATAAGATCCTGGGAACCTGGAAATTTTTATGAAAAAAAATTGACACTCGAAAACTACAGCTGATTTTCATTCGCTTTGTTTGAATTCAATTTCTTCACTCGTCTACCCGGTACATACCTATAACATCCTATTCGCGAATGTTTGAGTAGAAAAAAAAGTGCTAAGTAATGGGCCGTTTTATTCGTTTTATTTACCGGCCGAAATAATTTCCCCGCAACGCGATGGATCCGCTAGTTTTGGTGTTTGGCGCTGCGTTAAAACGTGTAGAAAATTTCGCCATAAACCAGTGGCGTTCTTAAATTATGACAAGTGTCCGCAGTGTACCGTACATATCAATTTATGCGTGTATCGCACCCGCCGTACATACCCGCTACATTATACCGTCCGAGGCTAATATAGAAAGTTAAATTGACATTGAAGTGCGGCATTGAAAAAGCCTGAGCTGATCGACCGATCGATGAATTATATACCAGGAGTAAATATGTATGCACGCGTGTTGGGTACAGCGGTTAATAAAAGCAGAAAAGAGTGCACCTCTCGTGAGCGTATCGCGCGATTCCTGCACTTGAATTTCATTGTGCGAAAGGAGAAAAAGAACGATACGAATGAAAAGGAAGAAAAAAAAGAAATAAGGAAAAAAGAAATAGAGTTGTATGCAGAGATTTCATTCATTAATCGAGCTGACCGTATACCATACGTGATACTATCGCACGTATACATAGCGTTGTATTATTCTTATAGCATAATACTATAAGTACGCTCGTTTATTTTACCGCCCAAGCAATTCGATCGCCCTAATTTCGTTTATAGTCTCATACGTAATAATATGGCGGGACGTTACCGCATTATTCGTGTCAATTGAAATTCGATTCGCGAGGCAAATCACCCGGCCTTGGTAATTGGTATGACATAAAGATGAAAAATAAATAAATACATCTCGTCCATTGTTATCGTAGGATCGATCGATTGGAAACCTGTAGCTCGGATAAGAGAGGGAAAGAGAGAGAGAGAGAGAGAAAAAAAACGAAGAAAAAACGAGTCGCGTTCGAATTTTATTTAAATTTCCAAGTTCTGATTGACACCGGTTAACCAAGCTGCGCGCGGACGTATAGGAAAAAAAGCACGTGGATCCGCGATGTCGCCGAAGTTGTCACGTGGAAGCGACACTTTTTTCATTTTTCAACATTCCTAATTTAAGTTGAATAAATAATATTTCGTCGCGGGTCCGCGTGATACGCCAAGGCGGAACAACCAATTTTGCGATCTCACTAGTTTGTATCGCGAAAATAAAAATCTGTGCTACGAATAATGATAACAATGATAATCAGATCGCGGTGAATAAACATTTCAAGATGTCGTGTCAAGACCGTTGCATGATTTCCGGGATTTAATTGGATTGTATTAAACGTATTAAAATGTTTCAAACAATTTATTTTCATATTACCCTTAGGTCTTTCTCCGAATGGTGCGAGTGGAGCTGAAGTGCCATTTACAAAGCAAAGCAGAAACAAAAGGAGAAAAAGTGTTTTTTTTTTTTTCAATTCTGATTTTCAAACGGCTACGAGGTTATCTGCAAGCGATAAATCCGTAGATTAACGGATTAGTAATTTTTATCGAACGTGCACGAACGGAAATAAATGATATCTCCGATCTCAAGAGCATACACATGTACGCAACGTGAGTAAATAACTTGTAAGTGTATCGATTGTCCGACGTCTGCGAGTCGTCTGCCTTTCGACACCTGCTAATTACGTTACCGGAATTACATTTTTTCGCGCTATCTCGGTTAAAACTAATCGCAAATCCATCAGCGACTAGACCAAGACCGTCCGACTCGGTCGCTTGGGTACAAACGAACAAAAAGAAATAATAATAATAATGATAAACAAACGACAACTGCAATTGCCGCTAGACGCTAATCAAAAATGGAAAGATAGCGGTGAATGAGGAAAGAACAAGTGAACGGGGAACGCCTGGTATCCGGCAAACGGCGAACCGGAAAGTGACTCCGGATGCAAGGTTTACCTTCCCTTCCCTTCCCCCAGCCGACCGCCGTTCACGTTGCCAACAATGTAGAAGCCGGCGCCGCGTGGGTGAAATAATACCAGTGACTTAACATCCGATCAGCTGATTGTTTGAGTGACTTACCGTTGCGTAATTACGATCGCCTGTTGCGCTCCAGCTCCAGTATCGAATCGTTGGGTGAATCGACGCGATCGTTTTGACGGGCGAGATGAAGGAGAGATGAACCGGAGACGAGCGGCAAGCGGCGACAAGCAGGAGCGGCGTCTCGACGTCTCTTCGTCGTCGTGGTCGTCGTTGTTGTAAATGTGGTTGTAGGTCGGCGTTGGTATTTCCCGAACGTTGAACAGTGTGTTGCGTGGGCAGTGGTGGATGGATGTATGTAACGATCTTCAGCGGTATGTCGCAGGTATCTACGTGCGACGGTAACGTTTCACATTTAATCGGTATAATTATATTATCCTCCGGATCGTTCGCCGACGCCTCCTCCGTCTTCGTCTCCTCGGTATTCGGACCCAAAGTCAACCGCATTTGTCGCGACGACGCGATTCGGTTAAAAATAATACCAAAGTGACTTCTTTCACGTGCACGTATGTATAATGACTTGAAAATCTACCAACCACTCCCCAGATCAGCTGCCCGACGAATACCACCGCTGGTACGTTGAAAATTTAAATGCTATCGCGCTGGGAATGATTATTACGGAGTAGTTATCGGTAACAAAATGAGATGAAATATGTATAGCCCCACTTCTACTGCACCGTACGGTTCAACGGCAACCGCTGCGTAAACCTCGAAAGCGCAACAAGGTGGGATCTGATCACAAGGGATAGAAAAAGGCACGTGGGTCGATCACACCGTTCAACCAACACATAGAAATATCATAAACTAATCACGTTCTATATTCCGGCTATTCTGTACTGTCGCGCACCTATGACGGCGCATTACACGCGTTGTACTATGCGAACGGCCTAATTGTTACGTAACAAAAACACTGAAATGGTGACGATGTGTGATTCTGTTGAAAGCCGCGCTGAACACCGGCTGAAATCTCACTGGACCAAATGCGCGGGATCGACGACAATTCAAAAACCGAAGAGGTGCGAAATGGCGATCCACGGCTCTCCGGGACTTCGAACTGTAGATTTTCCGCTACTTATTGTTCAAACGAACGTATTTATTGTACGTCTTTTAGTTGTTATATCGACATTGCGGTGGTGTCGTTTCCTTGCCGGAAACGCTGTTCACTTTACTTGCGTAAACCTCCGATGTTTGTAGAGAACTAACTCGGAATCCAGATCAACTCGATCGAGTTTATTACGACGACAAAGTGTAAGGGACATGTGGCACCTTCCTTTTTCTCTCTCTCTTTGTCCATGACTGTCACCTGTATGTTATTTTATTTCAATTTTCATTAAATAATATACCTAATCGGAATCCGATATCAAGTTTCCGGTTCCTAGTTTTTTGTTTCATCTGTTTTTACTATCGAGCGCAACAAATTTGTTTTGACTCGTTCATTACCGATGGCAAAAACTGATTTAGTTTATAACCGGCCGAAATCAATTTCAGCAACGAATTGGTGGAGAAAAAAAAATTTAGCAAGAAAAATTCCGATTCGCTCGAAGCAGTACCATTCTTATTGCCACGTGATCGAAATTTAACTGATTCATAAATGAAATTATTCAAAATAATATTTACGTAAAACAAACATAAACTCGTTCAGCCGACCGTCTGCGGCCTTGAAAATTTCCTGTGAAATCTCATTTTATTGAAGCATGTTTAGTTATTGACCCAGAAGGCTAATAATTCACTCTTTTTACACTGAATAGAATGCAAAGAGGAAACAGAAAAAAGAAGAAACAGAGCTGCGTCTCGAGATCTATCCGTATAAACTATCAACTGGACAACATATCGCTGTACGTTATACCATGTATTGGTAAACGGAGTTTTCAACAAAAAATTTTCCCTCTCTGGGTCACGGTATACGGGAAGAGGTTGAATACCCACGCAATTTTTTGAATTATAGCTGCGAATAGCTGATAGGTATACGGCCGGAAACATGATAGTCGTTTGAAAGAGATTCGAATATTTCTACATCGGTCCCGCAAATCATTCGATTCTATGAGAACGGATCACGTCCGTGAATTGAACATGGATTACAAAAAGTGTAACCTTTTGCCGCTTGCGTGTCCCAGTCGAGCCTAACAATAAGAGGGACGATACAAACGAAATTCAATAAATGGACAATCGTATTCTCGCACGACGATAATGTTGTAAGATGAAGATACGCGCGAAACCGAGTGCAATAATTACTTACCAAAGATGCGGTACGATAATACCGGATATAACGCTCGGTAAAAGTCTATAGGTATACGCAGATAATGAACGTAATTGTCACGTCACGCGACCACGAAACGGACAAACCTCCTCATGCTGCAGTCGTCGCACGCTACGAAGTCATGTACGTACGCTCAAGTTGGATGTATGCACATTGCACGCATACGAGTAAGTATAAGCACTATAAGCCACCTCCGTTTATTGCAAAATTGAAACGTCGAGACGTTCCACTTTATTCGTAGAAAAAACTAGCGTGCACGCGCGCGCGCGCGCGGGCTGTACGTACGTACGTACTTCGTTGCGTTATTACCTCGATTTCATTTATCGCCAGTTATTACGGATTTTCCGCTGACACGCTTTGAGGAATTCTCCGAATCCGCTAATCGAACGTGATCCATCCACCGAAATGATCGATCGCCAATTTTTTGTTTCCCGGCGGAGCGAAGAAGCTGAGATATCTCAATGATTTCAGTAGTAGCCTTATTCGGTCGACGAATTCGTGTTTCTCGGATGAAAATACTCTAGGAACCAGTTCCTCAAACGTTTCCAAAAACATTCAAAGAATGTGTTTTTTAATTTCCAGACTACCTCTAACTTCGAAGATTCCGTGTATTTGCGAGTTCACTCGCCTGGTACAAGTTGGTTGTTCATAGCGAAGTTTGGATGGACACTTCGGTCCCAAGGTAAGGAACAAATGCTCGGGCCTGCAATGAATTCACGTACCCTAACATGAGCGGTGAACGTGTGAATTGAAGTCTGCAGTATCATATGTCCGTTCATTATAGGACCGGAAACGGAAGCTCAAGGTTGAGTTCGCTCAATCGCTACGAATAGATTGTGCAATTAAAGCCGAGAGAAAAAGTGACGGGAATCCAAAGAGAAATAAGGATGAATTCTTAACATCGTACGTGGGGGTTGGCAATCGATTATTAAATCGTGGCGCAACGGAAGTTCGCGGCGTGTTTTTCTAGAAATTAAGAGGAGAAAAAAATAATAGCTACGCTAGAACTGCACTCTGTTTATCATTCGAGAGTAGATATTCGAGTCATGATCAAGAAGTGAAGAAATGTACGTGAAGATACAACATTACATATATACCACTGATACTTTTATGAACATACTGAGAACAATAAATCAGTTACATGGATCGGAATAAAAATTTCCGGATCTTATTTCAAGTAATATAGGAACCACTTTTTCCTCATGTCAGATTCATGCCTCATACGTGCACGGGATAAATCGCTGTCGATATAATATACTGAATGAATTGTGCAAAAACACGATTGCAATGTTAATCACTTCGGGGGACCCGTGAATCATCGTCGGTGCAGGTGTGAGGTGTGATCATCGTCGTCGATTATAGGAACAGAAGTAACTCACGATTTTTTTTTATTTAATTCACTTTGCTCAGCTGAACGTGGGTCAAGAATTTTGGTTTTCTCATTTTTTTCTCCGTAAGCCTCACGATAGAATCCCAGGAATAAGAAAATGAGAGTAACGTTGTAGACAAACGCAACGTGAGCCAACCACATCGGTCTTGCGCACCCCTTGTGAATGAGGTAAGTAACCTGCGCTCCGACAACGATAAATTGTACCTGAAATCCGTTAATTATCAAACATCCTTTAACGCCTCTTCGAATTGAACGAACGTCTTTCAATACAGTCATACAGATTCCACCGTTCTAGGCGGCTTGTGTGCTAAATTAATGGTATTCATTGCCAAATGTCGGTACAGAAGAATCTTTCTATCGATATTTTTACGACTGATGATGTAACGATAATTATTATTATTATTTTTCCCCGATTTCTCACACCGAGGAGGATTTAGGCATTATCCAAATGCCGAATACTACCTGGTTATGCTTTTTATATAGAATGCAGACGACGCAAACGATTCAAATATTTTTACAACTCTCTCCCGGAATTCGCTATTTCGCTATTTCAAATTGTATAAGTAACATTATCCAGTAAAAAAAAAAACGAATGACGATGGTAACGGAGGATTAAATCAAAAAGACTCACCAATTGGATCTGAGTTAAATATTTTTTCCACCACAAGTATTTTCGGTAAGACGACCCCAGGGCTGATACCATATAGTAAAGATACATCAGAACGTGTATTCCAGCGTTAATGACCACGCTGAGCCAGGCTGAAAAATTGTCAATCGTTGTATCATTTTATTTTATTTCTACAGTCGCTCGAAATTCGCGGACGTTCGCAACGTAATAATTGGTGTTCCGATTATGATAGTAATAAGCGGAGTAGATTTACCGTAAACTGATTGGCTAATTGGTTTGCTGACCGATTGATGCCTGTCGCCGAATGATTGATAGCCGGAGAAAGAAAGGGAGACGGTAAAAGAAAAAGAAACAGAAATAAAATCTAAATAAGAGAATACGAAATTCGGAAGTGGCCACACACGTACCTTGGCCTCCAGGTGTGTACAATGCCCCCAAGTACCAAGCGATGATCATAGCCACGTGATGATAAACGTGGAGAAACGTGATCTGTTCATCTTTCTTGCGTAGAACGAAAAATACTGTATCCATCAGATCGACCATCTTGCTCAAATAAAATAGCCAAATAGCTCTCGCGAGCTGAGGACAGAAAAAATTTTACAAAAAAAAAAAGAGAAAAATTAGCGGATAAATATCAATGTACGAATCGTTACATTCTCACCTTTGACTCGTTGTACGATTTCAATATTAATAAATAAAAAAAAAAAAACTGACGTATAATAATTTTCGTTTACGGAGGTTTTTTGAAATGCGCTACGCAAATATATTATTATCACAGTGTCGTTTTTATCCAAAATATTACCATTATACCGGATATCGCAAGAGTACGTATTATACGCGAAATTATTATTTATAATCGTGACTGAAAAATTATTGTCAAACGTCAAAATGTCGCGAAAAATTGATTAGCCGAAGTATTGACATCGTCGACGAGACATAGCCAAGACAATTCTTTTTCGAAGAAAAAATCAATGGAGAAATATAAAGAGACGGGAAAAAAAATCATCGCGATACGTGATCGGATTGATTCACGGTCAATGATCACAATTATCATACACGGTATACGCAGCGGAATCAACTGTCTTATACCGATATACATTATAACGATATGTAAATCCTTACAAAAACTAGTTTCGAATTTTATTGCCCTCCAATTATGACAAGCACACACGTTCACATCGGATGTGTCGGTGATTGCGATAATTAGATTTGATTGTAACTATTCGCGTTCAGCGAAACTCGAAACGAATATAATGTGATATCACATGCAGATATATATTTTTTTTGTTTTTTTTTTTGCCTGGGGTATATAACATTTGTGTGGTATGTAAAAACTGAAACCATCGTAAATTTATCGCTAAATGAGGATATCCCGCGCGTGTTTAACATTAAATTGAGGTATACAATTCATACCATTATCGTTAATTACATCTATTCAAATAGATACTCATGTTTCTCATCGTGAGAGGAAAAAAGAAGCAGCCTATAAGTCGCAGAACCGATGGAACATCCGACAAAAAATATTGAGCAAAGAAAAAAAAAAAAGAAAGAAACTAGAATTACACTACCGCTAGGGCCAACGAAGTGTTTCCTAAACAACATACGTCATTAGATTAAATTATAGGCGTATAAAATTATCAAACTTCCAGGATGTGGAGTTTATTTTCCACAATAAATTCCGCAAGTTATTATTAATATTAGTTATTGCTTACTCTGGTTGTCGTTGGGTTTTTGATTGGCACGGGACCGCAAGACAGGCTGTAATATCCAGTCGATGCACAAGCGACAACTTCGGCAAGAATGTACCCGCTTAAAAATATCTGCAGAATATTGTAGGCCACTAAAACACCTCTGAGTCTGAAAGGAGCTGCAGGTTTCATCCACCGCCTTCCATAGCTCAATAGGACAGCGTAAAGGGCGTACAAAACGATCATCAATGAGGGATTTTCGAGACCCGGCCAACCGTAAACTGCGGCATCTTCGACCAAGAATATAATTCATTAAATTCATCGAAGCAATCAGAGATCAGAATATTCATGAAATTGCTCCACTAACCTGGTACACCAAGGTACTTTTCCAAGAAATGAGGGATCGGTCGATCGAACATATTCAACAAATTCATTTCTTTTCATCGGCCATCTGCTGATAATAAAATCTGTGGCAACGTCAGTGTATTAAACAATTGAAGATTCGTTCCTCCTTTTGTTATTTCGGTGATGGCAGCACCGCCCTATATCACAATCGATAGAGTATAATAAACTGTAATAAATTTGCTTTTCTTAATATGAATACGGATGAATAAAATAGAATTCGTTTATTTTCAGTTATTTATTTTTGTTCTTTTTTTCCATTTTCTTTTTTGATTTTATTCTTTATTTTTTTTTTTTTTTTGGTTGTTTTTCTTTTCACTTTTCTTTTGTAGAATCCTCCCCAATTATGTACAAAAATATAATGAGAATCAATGATTATTACAGAGTTTATCATTAGGTAGGTACATGACAATGCGTGTATTTTTTTCAATATATTCGTAAGTCGCTTCCATCTCTCGGGTCGTTTCTTCGTTCACAGTATTTATCGGTAACAATATAGCAATAATCATCGTACAAAGAAGTATTAACTAACTATGGAGAACACCGTTTGTGGGATAGAGCAAGCTCGGTGTGCGTAGGTATGCTGACTCCGCTCTTTCATTATCACTGTTATCATTAAGTCATGTGACCAGGTCTTTTGCACTATTTTATCCCTAATCCTCATACCCAACAATTGATTTTATTTATCGTTTGTGTCATGAGACATGGCTGACTTGTGATCATTTTGAAATTTTGACGCTTGTTACGTTTCGTTCTGTTAACATCAATCAATACCGTTATTTCGCCTCGTCATTTAGGTGGAAGAAAGGTTTATTATTCGCAGGAGAAAAGGGTCGTGGGATTAGGACAATCATTGGTCCCGCCACCGCGAACTAGGAAGATTCTACACATTCTCTTGAGAGTTCTTCGATGGTTGCGGTCAGAAGCTTCTATCTTAAATTCAAATTGGAGTTGTAGAATAGGGCAAAAACCTGGTTCCGTGTTATTTGGAATAGTCTCTCAGCGTGTGAGCTCAACTATGTAACAATTTAGCAAACGCCAATAAGATCCAGTTGAAAGAGGGAGTACGAAATTTGAATTTACATGATAGTGGCACCGATTAATCAACGTTCGAACAATCGAAGGTATTGCGATGCAAAATTGGCACATAGCTAATTCTGCCTATCACACGGTAAAATGATTATGACACTTCAAGGGTGGGAAAAATGACAAATAGAGAGAACGAGAGCAAGATTTGAGTCTGAATCGAATTTGGTATGGCGAAAACTTGCCGAGTATGACCAGCAATTATAAGAATTTAAAATAAATAACAAACGATTTGTTAACAAACATCATAGTTCATATGTATGTATATGTACTGATGGGGATAGAAACGTGTTAAAAATGGAAGAAAAAAAGACGAGGTAATAACCCCGTTTTACACATCCCCAATGTGAAAGAAATCGAGTCATATTCGGATCTATCACAACTGAAAGATATCGGAGATACAAATTGGAGACAATGACTGATCGCATCACACTGCGATGAGTTTGTGACTTTTAGTTCCGTTCAATTAATATTTATGGTTGACAATTCATGAATTTTATTAATTTGTACATTTTTTAAGCTAGAAAATAAATGGACGCGTCTCATTATAGAGTCTCGAATTATCATCCAGATTTCATGGGAACGATCATTTCAACTCGTAACGTGCTTGTTTTATCAACTGCACTTTGTAGATAATTATGGTATTTGGTAAAGCGGTACACACATAGATCATAATGCCTTTGAGAGTTTCTCCTCTTCGGTTGTATTTAGAAAAAACTTTCAGGACAGGAGAAAATGAGGACTAATGAACACTGATTGTTCGTTAAGGCCTCAGATTTCAAAATATATTTAAAAAAAAATTAATAATAATAATAATAAAATAACGGTACCCCCTTTTTTCATTCTGTGTACATGCGGGGTTGACTATGTGTTGAAATTTTTTTAGCGAGATTAAAACGCGTGCTCAACATTCAGTGATTCGAATGATTTTTCTTTGTTTTTTGTTTTTATAAAAAGCAATCGTTTTACAGGAATGGAGAACGTAAAAAAGATTGCTTGGCTTTTGATAAACACAACAATTTTATACATATACACTCCTATCTAGTAGAAAATTAATAACAAAAAGCCTTACTTAAGTAATAACTTACGTAGCTAATGAACTTCCGTGTATCAATTAACTTTTTTTCTTTACACGAGCTTTAATCATAACTTTGTTCTATGATAAAGTCGAATTAAAAAAGGCTCTAATGTTGACATTGTGAAAGACTTATCAATCAATCATCGATGATGTATTTCTCTACTACATGATTAACGAATGATTCGCCTGATTCCATTAATTTGCCATGTAAACCGTGAACAAACAAAAAAAGAACGGAAAAATGAAAAACTTTAATTATAATTTGTGCAATTGTTGCACGTTTGCAGCTAAGAGATTTTATCAATCACGAATAAAAAATAATACCATAAAACAATACCAGTACGCCATACATAGTTTTATAAATAAGAAAAAAAGACGGAAAGCCGCGGATTTTTTTTTTTTTTTTTTCATTAAACCTAAGCAATTCTAAGTTTGGTAACTTAAAAATGTATCAGTGACCAATTCTAATCCTCAAGATTTAGTTTGCACGCCCATTAATTAAGTGACGTTAACTATACTCCCGACTGTTATTATACACTCACACTGTTGACTATACACGTTCGTAAGAAGCAAAATCCATCGCTACAAACGACTGAACACAAAGTTTTCATGTAAATCGTTTAATAAATTTTGCTGTTAGGGCCTTATTTAATTCAACTTGTCGCTAGTTAGTGTACAGTCGATAGCAAAACTGAAATGCGACTCTTATATTTATCCTCGTCTAAAATTATTTGCCAGGGACTGTACACTGGAGCAGAAAAAATTGAGGCCATAGATGTAGAGCGTCTAGGCAGAACACACGAATCATATATATATATATATCATTTTGTTGTTGTTGTTGTTGTTTTTCGTTTTTTTCTTTAATGTTTCTGTTGTATTTTCCCCCCAACCCATCCCACTTTAATTTCCAAATGAAATCCGGCACATCTTTGTAACGACGATTTAGGCCAGTTTTTTCTCTGTGTTATTATTTGCGACGTATCCATTGTTCGTTCCGTTACTGTAACAACTGTTGTATTCCTTGTTGTAAATTGTCGCATACGAAGAAACCCCATTTTGATGCGGCTTGGATTCGTCCTCGAGGACAGGCATGCAGCCACTGCTCGGGCTGGTTTCTCGTTTCGTGTTTTTCGAATGCGAGTATTTCGACTTGTAGAAATCGGAGAACAGACCCAGGAAGAGAACTCCGTGGAGACCGATCCAGATCATAAAACTGCGCGGATAATCGCATTCGGTGAAGAGAAGTTGGAATTGATGGGTCATTATCATGACGAACTGGACCTGTGTCGCAAAAGAAAAAAAAAAATATTCGTATACACTTCGATGATGTCAAAGGGGGTGATAAGCGTCTCGCCAGACTCTTTCCAGACGCTGTACAAATTTTTGATACAGTCCGTCAAATACAAAATCGATAATCGGATCGATTATCGTCAATCAAAAGTCACTAATGTCCGGAAGTAGTTTCAATTTGTTGATACAGCTAATCTTATCGTAGCGCCGGATCGTCAATGGATTATCCCAACTAATAGATACGCTCGTAAGTATATTTGAGGTATCGAAGAGAACATGATTCGATAGACGATCCCTTTTCACTTACCATTTGCATGGTGGTGAGGTACTTTTTCCACCAAATGTATTTTTGGTACTGAGGACCCATAGCAGCGACCATGTAATAGAAGTACATAACAATATGCACGAAAGTGTTTAGTAAGGCAAAGAATGTGCTGTGACCACCGGGAGCAAACTTCATCCCCATCCAGACGGAGAAAGGCATAACACCGTGGTGAATAACGTGAAGAGTAGATACGTGCTGGTTTTTCTTCCTCAGGATGAAGAAAAGCTGCAACGCAAAGAAATAACTCAGGCTTCTTCGGGAAATTCAGGGGCATACGGGGTGTACAAGAAATCAGCTATGAAAATATGACAATAGGAAGAAAACAGAGAAATTAGCGACTGATATTTTGCATGCTTATTTGAATCCCTACTGAATAAACGGGAGATATTTTCCAGCGGTCGAACGGCCCCCAAAAAAGCTTTGAACTTTATCATCACCTGTGAAGGCGACAACAGAAGCGTGGGAAATGCAAATAGAGAATCAACAAAGGTCGTCAGGTGAAGCTGCATTCCTTGATTTTTCGTTTCCCCATTATAAAACAGCAAATCATTCTACCTTTCACGATTTTCATTCATCGAAATTCATACTATGCATACGCGCATTAATCAAATGTTGTCGACCGATCTTATTTACACTTTGGTTGTTACACCCAGGTAGGTCATTCGTATTCAGGATCGAAGGTGACAACCGGATTTCATTTGCCCGATGTTATTCTATTTTCATAATAAAAAAAATGGCTTTGTCTAACGTGAACGAAGCAGGTGCGGTAACCCTACGGCAAATTTTCTCTCAACTGTTGAACTTGGAATGAATAAGTTTTTTCGCAATTGAATAACAGTTATCCAACTGTTCAATATTCTGTAATTATACGAGAAATGGCATAATTCAACAACGCCAACATTACCACCAACGTCATTAGCGTGTTTTTACATTGGTCAAGTATTTTTCCACGATATTCATACGGTTTACCGACAACGGCCTGAGAACTGATCAAGGTGATCGAGTAGATCGACTGGATTCATATTTCATGCACCGACGAAACTGGCCGGCGTTCGTCAAATATAAATATATGCTCACCGGTTATGAGGTAACGATATGCTATCTCATACCGGGTTTTCATAATTCTGGTCAAACTGCTCTGCCTCGTGCGAGAAGTTTCAGCGTCATCTATTTTCCGGATATCATTTTTTCAAACACATTCCCAGAACTTTTCGACTAAGAACCGAGTCTCGTTGTAACAAGTCGTACCGACTGTCGATCGAATGTAACGGATCGTTAATTTGAGTACAAGACTCGGTTTAATGAGTCAAGCGAGATTGAGATTCAGAAAAAGCTGACACAATCCCAGGTAAACTTCGCGGCCTTACGTCTTTTTGGTGAATTACTTGTTTCCATAAAACTTGTGAGCAATGGATATTAGCAAGTCCGTGATAATTGCGTCGAGCCGCTTTACCATCGACTACTGATTCTAAAATACAAGTTTTATGCATTACTATATTATGATTATCGTCTGCATATTAGATCCTGGTATAATGAGCGTATAAAAAATGTGCTCCAACAGACCACCCGAGATCAGTGCAGACACCGACAAGTTTCTAAAATGTACGTAAAAAAGAAGAAGGAAAAAAAAAAAAAAAAACATAAATAACCCGGTCATCCGTTACCGTCAGAATTTTTCGCAAGGACGACACACTATTTCGAATCGGTATTATAAGAGTTTAAAATTTACGACATTTGTTTTCACTTTCTCCGTGCCGATACGGAAGTGTACATTTTTATTAAATTATGAAATCGATAGTAAAATTAATATGTGACCTCAAAATGTTTGCTATTTAGGATAGCGTACTTGAAGCGAGTCTCGCAATTCTCGCGGTGGCGATTTGCGCTGCACTTCCTCCTGCGATTTCAAGGTTCGCCGCTTTAGAACTATTAGCGGCAACTCGCACCTCTAAAAAATCAAGGCTGTAGCTTTTCACAGGACTTTGCCCGCGTGATTTGATAATTACGAGAGTGACGCTTTGTGGATATTAGAAATTTATCGAACGGTCCACGTGATATTTTTATACTTACCGTATCGAAGAACTCTGTAAACTTGCTGAAATAATACCACCAGCATGTATTTGCCATCCTGAGGGCGAGGGGGCTGTTCGAATAATCGACCGGTTGACATCTTAGACTGTATCCTCTCGCCCAGCCGCTCATCAAGTACTGTAATGGTGAAAATTTTGATCAGCGTACAAAACAAGTGAAAAATAAATCAATAATTACTTCAGTTTCATAATTATATTTTCATAAACATAACGCGTTACGCAGGTAGGATGATGAAAATATCGTACGAAAACTGGCGATGTTGAGTACCTATTACATATTAGGCGTATAGGTATAGTAACTCAATAATTTTATTAACCGGAAAGGTTTTCTAAACGCTGTATTCGCGGACCAGTGAAATATCTGGCAGAATGACCGATAATTATTTGATCGACAAATTTCTCCGCTGTTGCGTTGGGAGTTTCGTAACGCGGATACAAGATAATACCACGTGTATAAATTCACCGCGTATAAATCCACCGCTATAACTCGATCGATCTATACCAGCTCACATCGGCGATACCTCTATCCGTTCTACGAGTATAAAGTCCACTCGATTAGGTGGACGAATTTGCAGATGAATTTCATTCAACCAGATCGGCAATAGAGATCTGGGTACCGACAACGTAACACCGAATCAGTTTTAATACATAACACAGCAGCGAGTACAAAATAACGCCGATAAATCGATAAATACGCCGAACGTCAATACAATTTCAAGTGTTACAGTTAACGAGATCGGGTGTGCGTGGGGGCGTTAGTTTTCTTTCTTTTTTTTTTTCTCCAAATTTAATTCGTTACTTCATTTTTTTTTTTTCCTTTTATTAATGATTCGAAATTTGAAAGGTAGGAATGTCAAAAATAAGAAACTTGGAAAAACAGGTTTCTGATACATTACGTAGCTCGAGTGAATAATGTAACAGAAACGCAACAACACACATATCATATTACTTCCTACTTCAAACCATCGCGTATACCCAAAGCGCATTCCGCAAGTGATCGTCGCGTCCGCCACGTTCGTATACGTACACGAAGCATACTTATACCGAATACATCGGTTCAAAAATACCGACGCTTTGAATTTCATATTCAAATCACGAGTCGCGCTTGCTTCGCTGTGCCATAAAGTTTTGCGCGGGCAATTTCAAACGAAAATTCTTTTATTTACACGCAATTCAATTATGATTCATTTTTTCTCTAGCTCTCTCTCTCTCTCTCTCTCTCTCTCTCTCTCTCTCTACTCCGTCGAATCAAGCGACATAATTACTTACACGAAATTGTTACTTTAAATCCCTCGAGAAATCTGATACTCAAGCCTACCGTTTAAACGCGACGAAAGCAAATAAGATAACCAGACGGACGAGTCGTCTTTTATGTCATCCATGGCGCATTGCGTTGAAAAAAAAAAAAAAAGCAAAAAATATTTTATTACAAACGTGGTTCATTAGGAGATTAATGGCTTGAACGCCGAACGTTTGACGGTAAAATTAAACGGGTAACAGGATATGCGACGGGAGGTGCGATGAAGCCAATAGCAACAAACCTCGTAAAAGATCCATGTTGAGAAAACTGTCTGTACGAAATTGTAGACAATAAGGACGTGCCTTAAGTCGAATGGTTTTCTGTTCTCCATGAGCCTTGGCCCGATGGCTTTGCTAAAATAGGCATAACTGATGCAAATCAACAGCGTCGGAAAAGGACTGCTCATCATCGCCCAGTCGTTCACCCTCGGATCTGAAATAATTATTAGATTTTTAATCTATACCTACAACTGCGATGCTTCACAATCGACATCTATGATTTTCTATTTTCAAACATGCGAAAAAAGAGAGAAGAAAAAACTAAATGCCAACAGGATAATCAAGAAGAAGAGAGAAATATCTAATTTCGAATGCCCTGCAGTTTTTCTTTTTTTTTTAATTTCACATACAGGAAGATCTTTAGGCGGCCGAATATTTTGTGTATATAAAGAATGTAACATCGGTGCGTTGAACCGTCAATAAAATAACTAGACATTATAATTTGCCAACGTATGTATAATTTTACATTCTCCGCTGACCTTCGGGTTATATGTAATATGAGATTAAAAAAGTCGGAAAAAGAAAAGAAAAAAATTCCTACAACTGCACTACAGCAGCGGTAGCGGTTGTAACTATTCTCATCTTCACCTTCTCGAATTAATTGGTCAATAAGTGAAAGAAAAATGTAATTGACCAGGCGGGGCGAGGTAAATGTGTATACGGAGAAAACTGTTATTATAAATCAGACGTCAGCTGTGATGCACACTGCGACTATGTTACGCGATGAAAAGTTCATCCGAGGTTATCGTCGATAGTTAATTTGACGAACTATGTATTCACCGTCATGAGCAATTTATTACAGTCCCCAATCGTATCTTTACTATAATCGTTCGCTCTTACGTGTACGTCAGTAGAAAAAAACAAACGAAGAAAAAAAAAAAAACTGGAAGAAAGAATGAAGTAAAAAATCAGAAGTAAATTAATAACTAATTGATAAATGACCAATTAGTCGAAGTGGGTTAAAGTTCAAAATTTTCTCTTTAGTCGGTAATAAATCAAACTCCGTGGTCTCCGGAGTCGTAAGAATCATAGCTGCGGTTGCATAATTGAATGAGAATCGACAATTAAATTACAATGAATGAAGTTATACATTACGTATTCCTGGGAAATCTTAACGATTAATAAGGGAATATTCCAACATTCCGATGTATTTCATTATAACGTAATTAATACGCTGACTCGGATTCTTCACTCTTTTCCAAATGTTGCAACTGTCAATTTTCATACACCAATAGTATATCGTATTACCTATCAAAAACGCCGATTCGACATTTGTACGTAGAAACGTATCCTTGAACGGAGGAGGATGAATAAATAAAAAATAAATAAATATACGGAAATGTAACAAATATATATATATACAATAAATTGAAAGATTGAGAAACGAATATCAGGAAATCGATGATAATATAAAACTTATATGCATATACCTATATAAGATGTTTATTTACTATAGGTCAAGGTTTTTTTTCTATACAAATATATTATTTAATATATCAAATATATATTCATTGTGTGACACGTGCAGGTAGGTTTGATTTGAAGAGATATAGTTTTAAGGTCATAAACCTTCTGACCATGGAGTATGTTATTACCCATGATGATATGAATAATTCGATACATGTGGTAAATTATATACATATTTATCCTTCTTTTTTAATTTTGAGTTGATTAGGAGTGTAATGACGCACACGAAGCCTTGGATGATTGATATAATTTCGTTGGATATTTTAATTAAATTAAATCTTCCTTCAATCAATATCAAGTTTAATTGAGAAAAAAAAACTCGGTGATCGTTTGTGAAAATCAGATAAATCTAGACGACGGAAAACGTCATTTGGAATGACTCGAATTTCTGACATTTTTATCCATCTGCATATAAATTTCTGACGTATCAGAATGAGAAAAAAAAATGGACGAATAACTCATTACTGAGTATATATAATAATCTGTAGAATTGAAAGGAAAAAAAGAACAAAAAAAAAAAAAAAACTGCTCTCTTAGAATTACACTCGATAACGTTGAATTCATAATAATTATAATTCATGAATTTGGCGCGCGAATTGAATAATAATAACAACAGTAATAATGATGATGACGACGATATATCGCACATTTCGAGTTTAAAAAAAAAGAAACAATCTTTTATATGATTTCAAAGACTAAGCGGGTCGGGTTTTTAAATCGAGGGCAGTAGTGTATAGCTGATGGTGCATTTTATGAATATTCATGCATCGCGTACATATGACCCATATATCGCGCAATATTGTGTTGAGTTTTAAGTACATATGTATAATAATTTTTAAAGTTGTCAACGTCAGCTGTACATCAATTATCACGTCCGCGTAGAGTGTCTTAACTTTTTCAAGTACGTTGCTCGTTTAGTCGCGTAGGTTAAATGCATATAAGTACCCCTGAAATGTAGCATCATCATCGTCATTATATCATCATCAGTAGCGGTATTTAGTACATAAAACCGTGTCATCGACCTTAATAATCGATCATGTATATGTAAAGAGGTATGTAGAGTAATTCACTTGCTATCCATTTGCCATAAGTATATATATAGTTTACGTATTCGAGTACACAAGTATGTATAGATTTTTAGATGATTTACAAAAGACTCGAGTATATCCACTAGAAACATATTACAAAAAGAAAGATCCTAAAAAGTAGACTAAATTTTACATATATGTATATTACCTATGTGACTTAAATTCATTGTCAACGATACCGAATAATCAGCAAACACCTATATCGGTTCTAAGGAGTTTCTTTCTGCAGTGAAGACGAAAAAAGAAAAGAGCAAAGTGCATCGTGCATTCGTTATGGCACGGATGATAAATTATAGCGTAGAAGGAGGAAAAAAGAAGTGTCGAAAGGTGAGGAAATTACAATTGATTAGTAAATGACTGAATATTATAGGACAAAAAATAATTATAGTTATAATGAAAAAGATTATTAGTACATATGATGTGCGAAAAACTTGTTATTCCATGTTTCATTTTTTGCTTCGGCATTTGTAACGACCACCTCGATTTCAATTGACGAGTTATTTTTTCTCTTCTCCTTTTTTCTATATTTCTTTTACTCTGTGCCGATATCCGCTGTGGGTAGGTGAATTGTAAATTTTCGTAATTACGTGTACTTACCGGACTTATTGTCCATGAGATCCCGGTAGCCATGTACAAAATCTGTTACTATACTCGTCATTTTGATGTACCTGAAAGTTTGGAAAAATTCATAAAATTAGTATCGAACAAACGGCGGAAACAATCGATGGGAAAAGGGTAAACGAAACAACACCGTGAAATCGCGACGACGATTAAAATATATTTTACCAAGAATTCAACGTCGCGGAATCGTTAGTCAACTGCAGACATATCAATTCCGTCTTATTCGTAACGTACCAAGTATCCCCGAGTATACGCTAGTTACTTGAAAATTTATGTTGTATGCCTAGGAATGCTAGGACTCAATCTAGCTATAATCAATCGATAGTTACGAACGTCAATTTTGATACGAGGTGCCCCAGCTTGCACGCATATGAAACGATTAAACGGCAAATCCGCATCGTAAACCAGTCGACGATTGATATATAGGCATTCTCTGAATTTGTTTATTTGTTTGTGTTGTTTTTTTTTTCTTTCTTTTTTAATGAATAAATTCAACAAATTAAACTCCGTACTCAAAAATTTTGTTCCTTTAAAAATCTCGAGGTTAATGTTATGTATTTTCAGAGAGAGAAAAAAATATATATATATATTTTTTTTTTTCGTCTTACAAGTGCAATAATTCTTTCTCTCCTCACTGGACGAATCGATGATAATCGCGTAGTGATTTTAGAGAGAAAGAAATGATAAAGTAGTAATTTTAGCGATGCTTAGCTTTATTCCGTAACCTTGACACGGATCCAAGTATGGGTAAAGTTTATTAATATTATACAATATAGTTATTCTTTTATTTATTATAATGTTTAGCGTTCCACTTTTTTCAGGAATATACCGTCGACGAGAAGACGGTAGGTAACCGATGAATAAAGGCCATGTGCCGCGCGACGAGCGCCTATATATACCTTTGCATACCTGTACATATTACATAACCTAAATAATTGATTACCTGACATAATACATCGCACACTCGAGTACATATTACGGCGACGTATGTATACATGTGTTTCTTTTATGCAGGGATAATGTCAAAGCGGTTTCTCAAAGATTTGCGATTCACGCGTAACGAATGTTATTATTGGGGGCTTCGTGTACATAGAATAATATACGTCAAAATTTGTACATAATATACGATACGTGTATACCTCGCTGCCAAATGACAAAACAGTTCGGATATGATCCGCGAACTTTATCGATGTACGATACAACGCGGAACATGGGTGTCCCCAGCTTTCGACCGCACAAACCGCACACCTCGTCGCCCCGTCAATTGCAATTGGGAGAGGAAGCAGCAGAAGAAAATGACAACACGGAAGAAGATAATAACCGAGAAAGAAGAGCATCGGAGCGCCGTCGGCAGATGTCTAATGGAGCGGTTCTAGGTCCGACCTGACTCGGGCCAACCTGACCCAATTCTGCGTGGCTAACCTAGCTCTAGATAAAATCCAGTCGAAACCAACTTGCGTGTATAACAACGAGTGTTCCACCCGAACCTGACGCTTATATTAGTTCTCATTACGTCACCGTCTGCTAAATTCCAGGTGCCCTCTCCGGGACTCTTAACGTCGACGCTTGTTAGTCACTCGTATCTTTTCACCAACCGTCTAACGCCCTGACGTTTGTAAAAAGTAATCGTTTCTCGACTTGGGCGTGAAAAATTTGAAAGAAAATAAATCATTCATATTTCACGCATCGCGTACGACGTTGTAGCGAAGAGTGCAAGCGCGCTTCAAACTGATTGGATATCGATCAATTTTCTTTATTTACTTTTCTTTTTTTCTCCTCTTCACTACTCGAACTGGTCATAAAAATTTGTCGATTCGGTATTTTTAGAATATCGCGAACGAGCACTAGAGCCACACGTATACGTCCTTGATGTGGATAAAATTTAGATCCGGCCGTATTTAATTGTTATTAATAAATTGGTTTGTTTTGTTTTGTTTTTAATTCTTCGTACGAAAGATATCAGATTTGCGGAGAAACGACGCCGGATGTATATGAATATTGATCATTCCTAAGAAGAAAAAAAAAAAAAAAGACACATTCAGACGTAATAAAAATTGATTCAATCTGAGTGAGTACGAACGTTGATGCGCAGTAGTATATAAGATTCGATTAAAAAGCAAGTATAAGCTGAAAAAACTTCTCATGTTTGAATTTCAAATAACTACGATAGTCTGTCTTTCTTACTATCACAGGTACTACGTACCAGTTACGGAGAGCGGAGATTATTTCATTATCATACACGTTATATGGTAAACTGGTATCAATCTGCACATCAAAAATGTCAAAAAACCAATAACGATATAATATGAGCAAAACATTATATACATTTTTTTTCTTCCAGAGTCTTAAAATTTAATCCACTAAAAAATTGAATTTAAATTTGCACCCGACCGCAGACTTTGCGATCCTTGAAACGAAAACAAAATAATGATCATAATAGTAATTTGATTCGATTTTTTGTACAACAAACTCTCGGGGTACGCGTATAACAAAAAACTAAGAGGGCTCAACCAAAATACGTGAATTCAGACCGTGTACCTGTATACTGGTATATAAGTGTGTAATTTTTTTATGAAAAATCCTGATATATTCGCATGAATCGTTTGCACATAATCCATGTTCTTTTTGTTTTCTTCTTATTCTTCTCGATTTTATCAAAACCTCATATAATATTATATCCAATCGATTAGTGCGTATCGTCAGATGATAATCATTGAATAGCGAGGCTTTCGGATTACATCATGTATTCCGCATTAAATATAGCTTCAAAATTCTTCCGGTCTAATGATATTTCATCGCGTTAGTTTTCACTATCGATCTTCACGAGTGTAAATACCGACGATAATGTACGTGCGTACGGTATACATACAAGAAATGTATCAAGAGACGGGTAAAATGAACGGGCAGCACGTGCGAATGGAGATTGGCGGTGGGCCGTGGGGTTCGAGAACTACGTCTGATGTAGATATATTCCGGTATATAACAGTATCGAGAAGAACTTGTAAGGGTTTTATTGACGTTTACGGAGCATCGAGGGAATCGAACGCGTAGCCTTCGGAGCGAGTCATCCTCACGAATGGAAAAAAATCGCGAGATTGATCTCGCGGATTTCGTCGAGCTTCATTCCCCGGCTTTTGAACGTGCAAAATTTAATCGCGCCGTTTCGATGTGCGAGAAAAAAGGAAGAGAGAAGAATTATCACTCCCGTATGCAGAATGATGTGTAATCCATGTATTCCGCGTGCGCGTGTACGTTGATTTCGAAATTCCACTAATGATAACTGATGGAAATTTAATAGCTGCAAAATAAATATCCGAAACTTTTGACTTTGGGTACCATACATAATACGATCGACAATTCGGTAGTTAATTGTAAATACGAGTTATAAAAAATTTCAAATATCTACAGTATATGAAATACGGGTAATAATTGCGGTTCCAAAAGGCCAACGTGCAGAAAAAAAACAAAAAAAAAAAAAATCTACTACGCGGAGTGGTGAGCTGAGACGGATGTACTATGTATATTAAATTTCGGTAATGTGTAACATGAAAATAGTAAAGTAGAAGAATTTTTTTAGTTTTTTTATTTTCTGATCTCTTCAATTCCGTAACAAGTTCGACAATAGTGTAAGTTCCGCGCGGTTTGTATCAATACTTCTAAAGGCCTATTCGCGCGTCGCCGTAGATCCTATAAGAAACGAGCGTAAAGGTGTACGTATAAAATGCCTCGCAGTCGTAGCGAGGCACAAGCCAGTAAAGTATTTAGTAACTTTCTCGCAGTTTTTTTCAAAGGCTAATCTTACGCAAGACTCGAGATGACGAACAGTTTGCCCGGAAGAAAAACGACGATGACGACGACGACGATGACGCTAACGATCGTGATACGTCTCGTTTTTGGTCGAAAGTTGAGAATTCGAGGTTCGAAATTTAGTCCTCCGAAACTCCCACT
Source organism: Athalia rosae (assembly GCF_917208135.1). Taxonomy (NCBI): domain Eukaryota; kingdom Metazoa; phylum Arthropoda; class Insecta; order Hymenoptera; family Athaliidae; genus Athalia; species Athalia rosae. Next base: position 16,494,858 of record NC_064026.1, read on the forward strand.
CAAATATCAATAATAATAACGATAATCACGATGATGATAATAATGATGGTGATGATGATGATGATGATAATAACAATAACAACAACAGAGATCGCTTGTATACACACCGACGAAGATTGTAAAACCGAAATCGATCGATTGCATAGCTGATTTTCAATTTAGCTTTTATTTTTTTTGATTTTTCACACACCTAGCGCAACATCACCGCGTCGTATGCGTTGTCTGGTCTTCGCTCACCAACGATAGGTATAAAATCGTATATAAAATTCAATTAGCTATTGAAACTCTTCGAATGTATGAAACTAATAACATTTATTATAATAATAATGAGGTGAAACTGTCGCTACTATTTCATAGGTATATTTACCATAATTGAGTTACTACATAAATTGAAACGTGATTAAAAACTTTACGCGAGTATCCCGTGGCGGTTAATATTGGATATTTTCATCAGCCGCGTAGAGTTTGCAGCTAACTATACATGTATACAACACGATGTCCGATCGATCGGGATGTGAGACGCGTGACATCGATGTGGGACACGGAAAAAAGAAAAATCAAGGAGACACAGAAACGAAGTCCGAATCGAGCCAATTTTTATTTTCCATTGCTCCGTCGGCGCGGTGCGCGCGATATTTACACGCGTTTAGATTTTCAATATGTGCGTACATAGGCGCCTGGATTATCTACCTATGTATATTATACATGCATTTATTTACACTCGGAAAAGCGCGTGTGTAACTATCGATAATAATGGCGGTTGAATAGAGACATGTGTCCGAGGTGCGCGTCCTATTTATTTATTCCTTCTCGAGGGTCACGTGTGCGATGTGTGTTACCTGTACATGTATACGCTGATTTTCGGCATTGATTTTCATACCTATGTACAACCCTCACTCGCGAACGCTCTTTATGACGCAGGCGAAGCGAATAAAAAGAAAGGAAAAATGAAAGATAAGTAAAGTGGCCATCAATTTTACGTCAAACCTTTCGCCCCTGCGGTATTGCAAATTCGTGCCGACGAACGGAGAGAAAAAAGAAAATACGTTATTTTCCACCAGGTAGAGTGAGTGCCGGTTGTTCGCCGGGATTTTCCCTTACGTAAAAACAAATGACGAGAACGTACGAATAATGATGTTTTTATACGTATTCCGATTTCCACTCGCGATTTCGTTATACGTATATTACAGTTTCAAGAGAGTTCATCGTCTGCAGCTGACTCTCGATGTGCTTCCCACCACACCGAAGACCGACGAAAATCTCGTTTTGGGAGCGGCTATATGTATACACACGTAGGTATACGTACACGTGTGTACGAAACGCGGAAGTATCAAAATCCGTCCACTTCTGTGTGGTTAGGAAAGATTCGGCAATTCCGGATATTTTCCAGATGTATCTTCTCGGTTGTTGAAGAGAAAAAAAAAAGAAAAAAAAAAAGAATAAAAGTAAAAACGAATCAAAAAATTATTTTCCATCCCCTCCGACACCGCAGTCGCGTCGTGAGGACCGTCGCGACGTTGCGTTCAAACCCCATTATACAAATGTGGTAATGAAAGATTTTTCGACAGATATATAGGATACCCTCAGTGTGTCGTTCGTTGATTGCGGTGCACTCGGTACTTTACGACCGTAGGATAGTATAAAATTAGTTTCGTTGCTGGAGGCAGAGAATTGTTTCGAGTTTGATAATCACATGCCCCGCCAAAATGGACGAAAATAATAACAATAATGATGACGATAATTATCACGAAAGCACGTCGTTCGGGGGAAAAAGTCAACCGTGGAGCAAAAGCAAGTCGGCAGCGGTGCGAGCACCGGCTAAACTGGGGGAATATATTTCGCAGTAGAGATTTTAAGGTGTATAAATGATTAATGTTCGTTCGCCAGTGGCAACGAGAGGAAAGCGAGGGTTTTGTGAGATAATATTAACACCGGCCTTACAAAATAGTTAAATAGACCCGCCGTACAACAGATAACAGGTTGTCTCCATATTTCTTTTTTATTTTTCCGTTCCGATCGCTAGACGAAGAAAGAAAGGTCGCTACGAGATGCGGAGGATACGCGAGGTAAATATAAAAACAAGTGAAAAGAGGAGCGACGTACACATCCGGGAGAAGGATTCTACCGGGTAAATAAAATTCACCCGTGTCGAGTACACGTCGGTGACGCGGCGTTCAAAACAATATGCATTGAAATATTGCGGGCAAAAATGGAATGGCATCGAGGGGGTGATAACACATGAAAAGAGAAGGAGGAAGAGGAAAACGTAACCGCGATTAACGATCACCCGTTAAAACCGATCGTTATCACCGTCGGATGACCGAATTCTCGCGATCAGATAAAAACGCAAGTCATAGCGCGATAATAGGTGATATAATCATAAAGTCCCGGTATTCGCAAATATATCTGAGCGCATACGTATACTTAATCTCAATGCCGATGGCGGTGAATCATTAAAAGCACGGTAATCCTCCAATTGAATTCGATGAGATGCGAAGTTCGGAAAGAAACTGTTGTTGTCCGAATAATCGTCTCTTTTTCTTCTTTTCCTTTATACATATTTATGCTACCACCTGTTCAGAGATTCTTTTTATGATCCTCTTTTTTGTTATCATCGTTCAGAACACGATATAGATACGCGTAATGTAGAAGCTTTTCAAAAAATAATCCAACCCCTCATTCGCGGTGAAAAAAAGGATATCGCTACTACGCAGACGTTGGATAGTTTTTTTTTGTTTTTTTTTTTTCAATTTTTTCAATTTTTCAAATTTCGTATTTTTCCGTCATTCGAGCAACGCGTTCGGGGGATAAAAAGAAAGCCATAATAGCGCGCGGCGACGAATACGGAGAAAGTCCGTCCGGACAACGAACGGTCGGTCGTCTCAAACCTTGGCCGGAAGCAGGCAGCGATGTCGTTTGTACCGGAAGCATCGGCGGCACAGCAAAAGCAAGACATCGGCAGAAGCGATACCGGTCGTCGTGAGGCGAGAATGCGCGAAGTTACACAAGTAAGAGCAGCTTGGCTGTGCTCGTGAATCGCATTACGACCGCCAAAATGCAAATTCGCCGCGCGCGTGGTCGAGTTTACGAAACATCCGATCGTACGATCCTCCCCTGTAGTAGGTTTTTCTCTTTCCCTCGTACCCCCGCAACGGCCTCATCAATTTTTTCCGTTCAAAAGTATCCCCCCCGCAGCACCTCGCGGATCTTTATCTTCTTAAAAAGTCGGGGAAAAAAAGGAGACACGGGAAAAAAGAAACCTCTACTTTTATTCGCCTTCTCGTAGTGCGTTTTCTACAGGCACGTTACGAGAATTCTTAAATAAACTTTAATGAATGCGCGTGGAGTATTTAAGGTACGTTAGTTTCGGTACTAACGACACACTCAAATAATTGCATAACTTCGGCGATAGAATCGTAATTACACGGGGATGGAGGGAGTTGGTGAGCAAAAAATCAAGAATCACCTTAAGAAATACCGAAAATCATGGCGGGAATAAGAATAAAGATAAAAAAAAAGCGTGAAATACTCGTAGAGTAGTCTAGTCTGGTAGCCATTGAGAGTGAGAGTGGGATGGACCAGTTAGATAAGTAAAATAAAGGGGGGTAACGTAGTTTTCTCCTTTTTTTTTTTTTTCTTTCGCACCTGGGAGAATTGTTACATAGTGACATTAGCAGCGTCGACGGCCGCACACGCGTGTACAGCGAAACGAGCCGGTGATCCTGAACGAATTTTTTTCACCCCTCTCAAGGTTAATTCAATTTTTTCATAAAGAATGTTAACGCGACGAAACAATTCGCGAAGCAGAAAACACTCGATGCTTTTCGTTTCAGGTTGTGAGAACGCGGCGAGCAGTTCTCGCCTGTATCGCGAGTCGCGACAAAAAGCCGGGTTTAGAATTCCAACCGAGGAAGGGTTTGAATCGATTGAGATTTGGGCACCCTAACCTCAACCTCACCCTAATCCTGAACCTATGGAATACCGAATACCGAACTTCAACGAGACTAGTAGGTCAGGAACTCCATTTTGCACACAAAACGCGTAGACGGCCGACACCCACCTGCTCTTTTCTCGTCCGTTATTGTATACCCGGAGGGAAAAGATTCACAACCACCTCTTCGATTATTTTATATTATATTATATTAAATTATATTATATTATATTATGGTTATAGTTGTTATAAGCATAAAGATTTAAATGTGTTATCTTCTTATATGATCACCTGCCCTCGAAGCACATATGCATACTCAATTATTTATTAATAAGAAACTTTTCATCGACGAAACTTGATACCCGTTAGGTTTTTTTTTTTTTTCTCTTTTTTGTTTTATGTCGACAACCGGAAGAAGAATCGATGTTTTATGAAACTATGGAACCGGAAAACAAAATTATCTACAAATTGGTCTGTCGCATGACAGAAAGGTTGTTCTCGAAATCCAGAGTTCGATTATCAAAGCGTTGTCGTCGTCGTCGTCGTCGTCGTAGTCGTAGTCGGTGTAGTTATGGTCGTTTTTCGTTGAATTCTTGGCTTTTTTTCAAACGATTGATACTTCTGTTCTTAGTAAGATAAATAATCTCACCAATTGATCAACGGAGTATGGAAATAAATATAGAAAAAAATGCGACTCAAACAAAACAATAACAGTAAATAAATAAATAAATAAATAACAACAAAAACAAATTACTCGTCGAAAGGAAAAGGAACTAGATATAACCAAACAACAACGAAACGATATTTTGAACCGTATTCTCGCGTTATCTATTATCGTACGTTTGATTTTAATGAAAAATTTATTATCGTGAGATATTATGGCGTACGATCACTGTATTTTCAATGCTATTTTATTTGATATTTATTCTTCACTTACTAACGAGGAACGCAAAATCTCCTCCGCTCACGCCGCTAACTTTTAGCACAAACTATCGAGTAGCGCGATGCGAAGGCGATTTTGATAAGCTGGAGACCTCTCCACCCTTCCCCTGCCCGGCTCTGTGCGAAGACAACCAGCGCCACTTTGCACGCCCTCCTTCTCCTTCTCAAACTCAAAGCTCCATTTTGCTGCCCGCTACGAATTCTAACTGCCGCCGCCACGGCCTCACTTCCAACCGCTTTCAGCGCTCCCCGCGACTACGCCGACGACCACGTCGAGGTTGTTCGACGTTCGCTCGCCGGTCTTTCCTTTCCTCTCTCTCTCTCTCTCTCTCTCTCTTTCTCTTCCTCTCCTTTCGGTTTACCTATCAATGACGTCATCCCTTCCCTCATCTCGCCGATTCGTACTCTGAAATCTCGATCATTTTCTCCGCGTCCCGTTCTATCGGTATGCCATATTTTACTTTTGTTTCTCATTCCTCCACAGGGTTATGAGATGGAACGCGGATCAGAGATTTTACTAATTGTAAGCGCCCATTTACCGGCCCGCCGTGATACCAGGAACAATTTCGTGCACCAATTTTCCTCTTCGTCAAGGTCCCGCCATCTGTACCCCTACGTTCCAAACTATCCTCTCTGCTTCCGTCTCTCTCTATCCCTCGTTCCTCAGTGATTCTCATCTCGGAGAATAAGGTCACGTCCTTATTTGATTTAATTTTATTTTATCTCGTTAATCATTGATTTGGAATTGAATCTTCGACCGATAGTTTTCTTTGAAAGATAATTAATTGTTCTCGTTTACCTTTTTTCTTCATCATTCTCGGTGGGATCGAAATCCCGCTAGTTGTTTCGCTCTATTCGGGTATTATGATATTGAAAAATAAATGAATCGAGATACTTTTTTGATGAAAAAAAAAAACTTGACACCGTGTCCAGGGAACATGATATTATAATTATGGGGGATGGATCGATGTTTTGCGATACACTATTAGGACTAGGAAATTTCGTTAATAACATCAATTATAGATCGCCGATATTTCGAGGCCTGGATTTAATCAAACGTCTTTTTGTATCCTCATTTTTATTATCATCATGACGCACGAAGGAATGAAATATAAAAAACAATATCTTCGGTAGATTATGCTAAATTTGTCCGAAGGATTTCAGCGATATAGGTATTACTTCGCAGGTGAGTCGGAATTGAATTTGGGAAAAGTAAGAAAAAAAAAATCGCGCTCTCTTCGAATTTGCAAATGAAATATGGGTAAGCATATACGATAACTGCTGACGTTGGTGAATAGTACGCTTCTCCGTTTTTTCCTTAATATGTCATGTGTAAAATGAATGTAATTGTATTATACCGACGCATCGTCTTATTTATTTTATCTACAATATGTTCAAAAAAAAAAAAGAACGAAAGCAGTAAAATTGTCAATTGTAAAATCCAAAAATGACGATTCACATGATTTTTATGGGAAGGAAAAACGTCTTTTTCGTCTAGCCCCACGTACAGTTAATTATTATTACATCATAACCGGATGTTTTCATTCACATTTGACAATTTGTACATTGATCAAGTTTTTCTGTTATTTATTTTTGGACCCTTTTTTGCCGTGAATTTCAAAAATCGGAATGGATTTATGTATATTCATGGGATATCACAAAATACGTAGTTGAATTGATACCTCTATATTATCGCCGCTGATTGACGTAGGCACTTATGTTTCTAATTAAATTTAGCAATTATTTTTACGAAATACGATTCCTGAATATTAACCCTTCACGGTCACTCTGGTCTCAACTTTGCAGAGGCTTCAAAACTGACAAATGTCTTTCATGGTTTCTCTTCGGTGAAGAGGTTTGTATCTTTCGGAAGTTAGGAAACTTTTTTCCACTATAGTTCACCCCGAATGTTTTACAACGTCCGAGGTGTCTGTACGTTACGATAACGGACAATTCAATTTTCCGCCCTCATATTCCGGAGGACCCGTTTCCGCACGGCGACTGACAATGAGTTGGAAAATCGGTTGGATCTATTTGACACTTGTAGGTGATTTAATTCACAATTAGACGTGTAACCGGGACGGGCCAATGAAATTCGTACGGTGTAACGAGCACCTGGACCAGAATGCGAATTTCTTTTTTTTATATTGAAATTGCAATAAATCTCACATTTGAAGTATACGCTAGTCAAGTTGGGTTAGGTTGGGTAATTGATTGATTTCGCTGTTTATAATTACCTTGATTATTTCGTTTATGAATTAACATAATCGTGTCACTTATTCGAACAAGCAATAATAACGTATTCAACGAGTACCTTTATGGTTTTTTTCTCCTTTGTTTCTTCTTCGCATTTTCATAATCAAAAATTCAAAGTCACAGACGGTGCAAAGTGCATATTCTTTCACAAGTATATAGAATTATTACCGTACATAAATCCGGAATTGAAAACTTTAAACCAATAAAATATTCTTCGGTCACAAACGGTCGTCGATTGATTAGTCCTCCTACACGTATAAGTGTACACACGAATACGATTGTATACCGTATTCGCAAAACTGCGCGGATTTCACGGATTTATGTTGCAAAAGATTTTTGTGTACTTCTGCAGAAATATCTTGTCGACAATGAAGAGTCCGATCTGAATCGAAACGATTTCGAATACATATCGCAAACCTAAATGAAAGCAAAAGCAAAAAAACGATCTTCCCAGGTCACGCTGTGACTTGAAATGACTCACGATTTTCAGGATAAAGAACTGAGCAGATTTTGAAAAAATTACTATTCAAATAAGCATCCCATCGAGCAGGTTACCAAAAATAAAAAAGAAGAGATGAAAAAAATTCGAACATCTACTATAGATAGGTATACGGCTTATAAAAAGTACACGTATATATATATATCCATTTTCTGATCTTCGGAAAAAAAAATAAAATAAAAAAAAATTGGAACACAAAAATTAATCCGATAGAGAAAGAAAGAAAAAGAAAAATCACTCCGCGGTTTAGACTGATGCGCAGAATGACGAGTCAAGACTTTTCTTCTTGGTTTATTTGTCCCGCCTCGTAATATCGCCGGACGTGAAGAAGAATAAGTAAAAAGAAAAAACTGACGAAATGGTAATTCTGGGCCGCTTCATATTCTATAAACTTCGTGATTTATACATAATTGATAAATTCATAGTTCAGGGCCTGTATTAGATGGGGATAATTTTTGCGCGTCGGAATTCAATGTTGGAGAATAATTATTTTCCCAGTCCTTGGGGGTATTACGGCCTTTCGATCGATTTGTCAACGAACGCTTCCGATTAGAGAAAAAATAAGATTCGTACGACGAAAGAAGATAATCCAATCTCGAATTCGACGGCTGAATTTTGTTTTCTTCGATTTTTTTTCAACTTCGATTCAACGATACGTTACGGTGGTCAAAATCAGCATCGGAATTCGCTGAAACCGACAGATTCATCTTTCCACAGATGATGTATACATTATACGCGTGACGTTTAAACTTACCGTTATGCAAGATCTGCTGCAACTTCACGGTAAACTTCACGACGACTGTACGCGACGGTCAGGGAAAGTGATCTTGATATTTTCACTCGATGTTCAACGATCCGAGGTTGGAAGCCGGATATTTGAAAATGAGTGAATTGATTGAAAAGAAAATAAAACGGACGCACAAGATTTCTGTGTAACGTCTAGATACTGTAGAGGTTCGAATAATCTATATGGTTCGAATTAAATGGTACGATTCAATAACAACCGCATCTGATTTTCAATCTTCGAAACTCTGCTTTTTTTGCGCGGAAAATCGCAAAAAAATCTGCCGAATCGTGATCTCTCGTTAGAAAAGGATTGCCTTCTTGCCTCCTGCATGAGATGAGAATTTCAAGTCTTCTCGGTAAAACCTAAAATTAGCGATGGACGCGTGTATTTCAATCTTCAACTTTCCAAACCGATGAATAGTTACGTAAAAATTATTGCACGTGGTATTATTCATGTATATAGGTAGTATACTGGTCCCTTATTCTTCGGTAATCTATTCCAAAAAATTTAGTTTGAACTATTTCTATAGATACATATTTGTTCCAAGTCTATATGGACAAAGTGTACGACGGTGTTTGTACGATCACTGCATTGTGTAATGCTCGTCTTCGCGAGGTGGCTGAAGTTTTTTTTTTTTTTTCGTTTTTTTTTCTCTTTTGTTCCTTTATTTTTTCATCGAAAATCTTCGCCAAGAGTCCAAATTTGAGAATTCATCGATCGAATTCCGATAATTCTGAAATATGAAATTCTAATCCAATGAGAAAACAAATGTATTTGCTGTGACGATAGTATACACAGTACACAGTACATGGAATATCGGTGAAACTAGCTCTTTTAATTTTTAAAGCCGAATCATAGGGAATACCAATCTTTGTTTAATATGGAAAACAAAAATTTGTATTATTATATCGCAATAACGAATAACAAAACGAAATTACTGAGAAACGAAGAAAAAAGGAACAATGCAGCCAAGCATCTCGGTTCACGTTCAAGCATCTGACATCTTAATGAAATTCACCCGCAAAATTCGGTGTGCAAAGTACGAATTTTTTTCTTCTTGTTAATAGCGCTCACAAATTAACCGGCGTAATCACCGCGGTAGTGGTTAAAAAAGAAAAAGGGGTAACAAAAACGATGAAGTCAAGTTCGAATAACGTTAAATCTACTATTATCATTATGTATTCTGGCTAATTATTGCAATACTACGTAATATGTTTACGAATTTTTTACAATACATCCGTTTCATTTTTTCTCTTCCCCTTCTCCGAGTTACTGTACCTATCATGACGCATTTGACGTGGTATAACCTACGGTATTTTGCAGGGAGGAAAAAATAAACTATAAACTAAAACAGCGAAAAACAAAAATGAAAATATTCGGCATAGTTTGGAAATCTGCGTAAGCGGAGATTCGTATTCTGTTTTTTTTTTGTCCCCTTTTCTCGTGTAGCAAATAAATATTTGACTGCATTTATCAAAACTCGGGTGAAGGATCGGTAAAAATCCCATTGACGTAGGAATATATAATTTGTACTGTACAATCGCGTTCAAATAGCGATTTTTGCACATGTTTACACACACACATATATATATATATATACATATACCTATATACCTATGTATAGGTACACCTGCGTGTACAGGAACGAGATCGGAGAGGAATTTCACGCGGTCGTAAAATTCTTCCCACGCGAACCGATCGGATGTGATTAATTTTCTCAATATTATTCGGTTCATTTCTCGTCACAGTTTAACGTTTGAAGTCCATGCAGGTGCTAATCGTGGACTTCGAACATCGTCAGCTGCATGATTTACGTAACGAAATTTCGTTGGGAACGCTCGAATGAAATTCACCCCGCGACGTTTGAATCGCGCGATTCATCGGATTCCTTGTCCCCCGATTTTCAACTTTTTTCCTCCGGTCGTCGCGTATTTCAAGGTTATGATTATGAAACGCGAGATTCGCGTTCGGAGTGATCGAGTCAAGGTCGTTCTTTCGGGGACGAGGTTATTATGCTTCAAGATTCCAAATTTGCTCTGCACACCCGTACACCGTCCACATTGCGTTCGATCATCGTATGTCATCGTTGTATCAATGTGATTCTTTGTACGTGTATATCCCTGGTCGTTTTCGTCTTCGCATTTTCATTTTATTTTTCTTCCCTTTCCTGTTTTTGTCAACCGTGGAATCGCTCGGGAAAAAGAAATTGATGAAAAAAAAAAAATGCGAATTTCGTTCATTTACAGAGAATTGTGATTCGTGTTTCGAAATATATTCGCGGTTTTCATCAAAGCCGCGATACACACTGCTGCACGCACCGGCGGATTGTTACCCATCAGATAAATGATTTCACCGACCATTTTGAGGAATTTAAGCTGTTGGAATTCCCTCCATATATTATTATATTTTCGTCCCGGATGAAAAACATGACCACTCGCTACATGGGATAAAATTCACTAACTTTTTTTTCATCTCGTTCATTTTCTTCTTTCTCACATAAAACAAAATACATACATACAAGCGCACTCCATGAAACTTGCCAAATTATTCCGAAAACGTAATTACGGAAATAAAGGAAATTATCATATGAAACGCAATACGATATACGTTATAACGTAGCTCATTAAAATCATATCTAGCCGTACCTACAGGTATATGCTACTAATGCAGTAGGATCGATTATGGAAAATTTTTTGATCGCCGTGAAATCGAGGAAATAAAAAAAAAATGGTTAGTAATACTTTGGTATTTTCCTTTTTCGTTTTGTAATCAAATTCCACAAAAACTGGCGAATGATGATCTTGATTTCATCGTTGTTGTTCCTCGCTATTTTATTATACCTTTACAATAATCAACGTAATTATTGATTCGTAATTTAATTTTTAATACCAATCCCATATTCGCGATACTCGACGATTTTGCGTTATCCTCAGAAAAGGTATTTAAAAAAAAAAAAAAAAAAAAAACTTAATAATTAAATAAATGAACGAAACAATTGAACTGTGACCCACGCAAACTGTGATGTCTTTTATTTGTTGGTTTTTTATTCGTTTTTCTTCTAACTAGTATGTTGAAAAAAATTATTTTATTAGTTTACCCAACCTTGCAATTATTAGCACAAACTCATCGGTGTAATTTCTAAAAGAAACATATCTATGCACTATTCCTTAGTACATAATTTGTTTACAAATTTTTAACGTTCATATTTTAATATTTTACGCGCAAATTGCCGTATCAGCTTTACATACGTCAACCAATATATGCCTATATCGCTTATTGAAACACAAATTGTTCCTTCGTGCGATTATTATTATTATTATCATTATTATTATTTTTCTTGTGTTCGGCGAAGAAAAAAAAAAAAAAAAAAAAAAAGATCGGAGAAATTTTTTGCTCTTTTTTGCTTTTACGTTCGAATTTGTTGAAACTACGCAGTTAAAGATTGGATAAATAATGATACGTACGTATACTTATGTGCGTACACGTGTTTAACGTTCAACATGTATATCCATGGTTCAACTATATTTCATTATGCCGTCAAGGTAAAGGTTAATCATTATTATATCGCACGCGGATAATGATTGACAAGTAATTATGTGATTTATAAATAAAGAGAATCCTTCAACAAGTTGGATTGGATTTCTAGGCGAGTTCGACGTCGGTCATTCACGCCGCGCGGTGTTATTTAGTCGAAAATGTCGCGGCCATCGACTATAATTGAAGTTATCCTTCTCACGACGTATTATAGATATCTGGTCAGTAGTATACCGACGATATGTCGTTATAAATATTATATTAGCACAACGGCTTTAACTCGGACCGTGCTCAAGGTCCCTTTTTTTCTCTTAGTTCTTCCCTTTTTCATTCGGAATAATATTTGACGGAGATACAACCTGATACACGGATCCGCGATATCGCACCGATAGGATCAAACGATTCGTCAAAATAGTGGAACGTCTATTCGCAGACGAGAAAATCAAAAATCGGTATTTATACGTGACCGATCATTCGTTACGAACATCGCACCGTATATCGCACGCCGTCGATGATGCTAATCGCAAGATCTCCGGCGAAACGAAGACTTCGGACCCGGTGATATAACGTAGTCGCGATTCGTTTGATTTCGTACGGTTGATGGAAAGAATTTCAGGAATCTGCACGTCAACCGTCACCGCATACCCGATGTCGACGTACGAACGTACAGATCGTTCGTGATTCCTATTATTCCTCGCCCGCAATTTTTTAGTTACCCATTTAAGTATAAATCATGCGCTTTGGAAACGCGATTGATTTCTTTTGATTCTCATCAACGTTTTCTTGGGGGGAAAAAGAATGAATAATTCCACGTTACTCGACCGCACTCCGATCCGATATTCTATACCTAATATGAAACGCATCACTCCGCAGGTTTACGGCAAGTCATCATTTGCGTATAAAATAGTACGCGCGTCATACACACGAGGTATGTGCGTGTACGTACGTTCGTATAGATGATGACACTTTTAGAAATGATGGATTTACATATACGGTAAAAAAAAGTTCGCAAAAAAAAGTTTCATTCGATTCGGAGATACGTTTTTTGTTTTTTTTTTTTTGTTTTTTTTGCTACACTGCTTCCTCGGCATAATTATTGTAATTGGCGATGAATTACGCGATTAACACGTCGAATTATAAATCATGAATAATGTGAGCAGGACCAAAATTACGGTGATTCTGACAGTGATATCTTTCGTAATCATTGATTTGAAAATTGTGAAAGGAATGAAAACGATGAAAAGCTTCGGCAGAAAAGTGCGACGACGTTCGTAAATGAGTCGAATGCAATTCGAAAAGTCAATTTCTGCAGTTTCCAGGATTATACGCGGTTCTGCTGCAGATAGCGCAAGAGGGTTGAATCGAAGAAATTGAATTTTTGAACCACGACGATTATCGTGTTCCGACCAAGTTCTGTACGGATGTTATAAAATCCGGCGAAAAATCTGGCGATTATTTAACCCTAGGCGCGGCATCCTCGGATTGCTCAATATTCAATTAGTTGTATATACCTATTATAACTTGCATGCGATAATTAGATGCGGTGCGGTGATCGGAAAATAACGATGCGTCGTCTACTGCGGTTTCACCGATTTTTTTTTTTTTTTTAATTTTTTTTTTTTTTTTCCCTTCTCTTACTATTTTCAAAAGAGCGCGACGTATGAGCGGACTCGAGTTCACCTCGTATAACTGATTGTGAGATCGTCCGACGCGTGCACCGTTTGTCTCTTCTCGTATTTTTCTTCCCGTACCTCTTTCCCCTCGACGATCCGTAAAACCCTCTGGCATTTCACGATTCTCAAGTTTGCTCGTTCAATACATAGATATACAGAGATATGGATGCACATTTGTATGGGTATATTACATACGGCAATGCTTGAAGACTACGTGACTTTCACCGTATGTGTATAAAGTACGCGTGATCGCGGCGCATATGATCGTCACTTTCACCGATTGAAAATCGCAATTGACTCTTCTTTCATGGTTCGATCGGATCGTGATCGTTTGTGTTGAAAATTGACGGTGTCCAATCGCTGATCGATTCTCGATTTTTCGAATGACCGATGTTGCTGAAAATTAGAAAAATATAAGTAAGATTATCCAATCGCGAAGTAGCAAAACAGAAAATTGATATTGTTTCATGTTTTCTACGCGAAATATCGATCACCTCAAATTTAACCGCGTTAGTTTACCGCGTGTGGGAACCGGAGAGCGAGAATTGAAATGGTGGGTGAAGAAATTCTCTTCGACATCGTTGACCAACAGTCGAGACTCCAACCGGTATCCGAAGACAGTCAAAATCCGTTGAAAGTGATCGTCGATCGTTAGATTTCTTTATCGACCGATCTGTACTTTACCAAAATTACCGGCGATCGTGAAAGAATCGGCGGTGGCAAGGGATAAACAATTGACCGGTTCGAAATGACATCAAGAATCGACGATCGACCGGATCACTCGCATTGAATTTAAAACAAAATCGTTTTTACCATCAGTCGTAAGTCCGAACAGCGCACAGAATCAACGCTTGTGAATCTTCTTTTTATTGTTTTTCAATCTTCCGTTTCACCCCCTGCGGCTGGATCCTAATTTCCGCTAATCGTCGTCCCACTTTCGATAGAAACTTCCATAAAAAAGACCTGATTTTCAATTCATATTTTTCCACAACATATTATAACTGTGTCAAATCGTTTCGACCGATAAAAAAAAAAAAAAAATTTGTACGAATTTGACCGAACTGTAAACCAACTATTATACGACAGCTCCCATTGTGTCTCCCATTTTCAAATCGTTATTTAAGGTGCAACGGTTTCCGGAATTATTCAAATTTCTTTTGAATATATGCGCATATCGTGTAATTTGAAGAACATCGCAGGTATCGGACATATTGCGTTTGATTTACGCAACACGAGGAAAAGAAAATTAAATCATCGTATAGATTATGGTGCGATCATCGCTCTTTGACATCAAGGTCGCGTTCGTATTATATGATTCATTGCAGTTCCATTAATAAAAGAATAACATGATAACAAAAAATAAATAAACATTAAATCTCGTAAACCAAAAAACAATTGACGATCAAAAAAAAAGTATAATATTCTTATAAATCGTGTTTGTCTGGATAAATTATCGATCATGCGGGCTCTCTCGGGCTCGAATATCAATTACCGTATTATATAAATAAATATTTTTTACGAAAATTTTTGCGCCACTGTATAATGAGGATGTATAAAATTTGTAAACACGACTTACGATGACCGCGAGTCAGATAATGCATGAAATTTTGAAATTAAAAAAATCATCATGTACATCAGAAGTGTTTCTCATCGTCGCTGGATCGTCATCGTAATAATTACTCGCCCTGTAACACTAATTACCATTATCATTATTATACTTACTTTTTTGTTCTATTCTGACCCTAATTATCTTCTACGACGCAACTTGAACATCCGTCATGGTGAATTCCCAATAACAAAATTTATTTACAGTGTACGTACATAAAAAGTTTAACTGCAGATAAAAATTCCTAATCTTCAATAATTTTCGCCCCGTTGCCAAAATCTCAATTTTCTCCTTCTCCTTCATCTTTTTTTCTTGTATTCAGGTAGCGCACTCAAATGAAATTGCTTCTGATAGAGAAATTCCTCTGCTGTTTCCAGCAAGTTTTTTGGTTTCTGGGTATGACCCTCTTTACGGTCAGTAATGAACGTCGTTAAAGTTTTTGTTCGTCCAGTAACGATGATGGTTATGAAAAAAGAAACTGTGCAATATAAAAGTCGATAACTTTCAGCACAAATTTTGTGAAGTGTAAAAAAAAAATTCTCGAATATTATATTCACGACACATGAAGCACGATTGCATGGAAATGGTACCATTTTAAACTTTGAGTTTTGCTTAAGTATAATGACCTTGTATTCCTTGTAAGTGAGAATGACTGAGTGATTTCTAAATAACCCTTGCTACACAAGGTGTTTATACATGTATGCATATACTTATATTTCGTAAGTATATGCATCGCGTAAATGATCATTTGCATTGTATCTTTTTTTTCCCTTCCTTTCCTTTTGGAAAGGAACGAATTCGAGTTTGGGATTCCCGAAAAATTACCAAACGTGCATAATTAAATGGAGAGGAAAAAAAGGAAAATATCCGAAATACCGGATCTATATACCTCAACTATATATATATATATATATTAAAGCTATTTAAGTAGTTTTCTTTTTTTTAGTCCGATTTTATTTTTAATACCAGACAGAAAAAAGGAATTGGTATCTTGTCGAGGGGATATTGGGACCGACATTTACGAAATACATGATACGTCGTTTCGGAATAAACGAGAGTCGTAAATTTTTAGAAATGGCCCGATTCATATTTTATTCACTACTGCGGCAAGAAGTGGCTAATTATTTAACTTTTTCAATACATTTATTCAAATTCCGGTGGAATAAATATTTCTTATCTTGGCTACAGGTAATGCGATGATCACGCCTGCGGCATAACTATGAATTTTTGTTCCGAATGATCGAAAGCGATGCAGGTGAAAAATCTGTTCCAATTCAATGATCAAAGATCAATGTGACGATCGGTTTCAAGTTTTGAAATATAAAAAAAAAAAAAAACATGTATTGATACATCATACATACATACAGATACATTTATTATTATACTTATTGTTACGTCATCTTAAAAAAATTACTAATTAATATATATCCTAATGTTACATATATTTCTAAATTCGATATGTACAAATAATTAGGGGAACGCGGGGCAATATGGGGTACTTAGGGAATCTATGAGAAAAATAATAAAAAAAATGTTCAATCCAGAATGACGTTTGAGGTCCTTTTCGATCATTTTGAACAAATTTTCACGAAGTTTTCGGAGTATCCCATTCTGCCCCGCTACCCCATATTGCCCCGCGTGCCCCTATATGCTAAAGGTACTTATACGTATAATTATTATGTATAAAATTTTCGCTGCGACGAAAGAAACAAATCAAAAATCAACCCATCATATACGCGTTCTTTGATTTCTCTTTTTTTTGTATCCTCAATTTTTTGATTCCGCAGTCGCTGCTTTTCGTTTGTCAATGTGAAATTCGTGGATATCCGAGATATTTTTTTTAAGTAGAGTGAAATTTTTTCCAGTTTTCTTTTTTTCAATTTTTGCAAAACAAATCTCATTGTCGAGTTGTAATGCACTCGCGTCTATGACGGGGATGGCGTAAGGATTATTATAACACGATTCTCCTCTAAATATTTTTAGGAAAATTTTTAAGTGTGTACATTTTTTGTACCAACATGTGATTAGTGCTCGCACGTTAATGTACATACATTACATATATATGTATAGTACATATGCCAAAGAATCACGTCAGTCATGCCTTTCGTATATTATAATAATCATCGTGTCATCACCGATATTGTCATCGTCATCAGCAGTTATAACGGTCAGATGGAAAAAAGATATATATTTTTTTTCTAATTGATGATTAGTAAAAAACGAAAAAAAAAACAAAACAAAAAAAAAAACAGTTAAAAATATATAAACCGTCAGCTGATCGTAGATATTATTATCATTGTTATCGTTTGATTGAGAATTTCGTTGGCTTCGTCAGGTATTCATAGTGTAATATGTGAGATCTATTGTATTGATTATTAGCTATAATTATTCGCCGCTGGTTCCTCTCTACTATCGTCTATGAATACCCTACTCCTCAAACCGTTACCCGAAATATAACCGGTGGCCATTTTGTAATTATTGGCATAAATTTCTGCCTTGTTATCCTTATTGCCAGAAGATGCGGGGCAGTTTTTACCGTTGCTACGAATTCCGTCGGAATCTTCGTTGACCTTTGCATTGCCGTTGCTCTGAAGAGTAGATTCCTTTTTGTTTTCAACGGCTGCCGACGCCGAATTTTTCGCAACCTTTGCGGCAGCCTTCTTGATGTAAGCTTCTTGGTAGAAATTTCTGAATAAGAAGTAGAAGAGGACCGCGTGAAGTCCGATCCACCATACGAAGGCTTTCGGGTAATTACAGTCGATGAATAGAAGCTGGAATGCGTGGACCATTACGGCAACAAATTGAATCATCTGCAGAGTGGTTAAATATCTCTTCCACCAGAGGTACGGCTGCATTTTTGGTCCAAGGGCAGCCAGGAGATAGTAAGAGTACATTATTATGTGGACGAAGGTATTCAGCAGACCGAAGAACGTACTGTGGCCACCTGTGATGTAAAAAAAAAAAAGAATAAGAAAATAGTCAAAAATCATAAATAATGATCATGTACGTATCCACAGGTTTGAAAACCTATGAAAATCTACAAGGACACCTATTAACGGGTCGGTTTTAATAATTGCTTGAATGTAAGATCTCTGCAATAAAGGCCTTCGAAGAACGAGAGAAAAAAAAATGACTAATATTCGTAGACAAAATATACGTCAAGTAATGAAAGAAAAAAAAAAAAACACCACGTTGCATCACGCAGCATAGCATCTCGTCCCTAACTGTAAATAATAGACCGATTACATACGTTACGTTGCGTGCGCATCTAGTTTTTTTCTCTATATTTTTTAACTTTTTTGTTGAATCTCTTTTTATGCGGTAATAATATAAAAGCCCGCGTAAAAATGTCTATCTGTATCAAATTTGAGAAATCAGACAAATTAATTTCGTGATCTATAAGTTTACGGGCGTGCGGAACTATACATACAAATAGTTATATGGGTACACGCATTTATGTATTATTTATGTGATCATTTGATTTGAAATTTGAATATTTATGTAAGCAGCCCGTCAAGTTCAGGCGGTTCACATTTGCGTTCGATTTTGTGATTTGTTTGTAAGAGAGATATACTTGTGTATCTGTATGCAACTAATTTCATAGGCGAATTCGCGATTCGTCCATAGCGTGTAATAAACGAAAATTGCATATACATAATAGGATTCTATGAGAGTAACAGTATCGGTTAAAAAGTAGCTATAATTAGGCGTTTTATTGCTTCTATAATTGTCTCTCACGTTTCATCAATTACATTTTTATTCCTCAAATAAAATCTACAGTGATTCCG
Source organism: Athalia rosae (assembly GCF_917208135.1). Classification (NCBI taxonomy): domain Eukaryota; kingdom Metazoa; phylum Arthropoda; class Insecta; order Hymenoptera; family Athaliidae; genus Athalia; species Athalia rosae. The sequence goes on from NC_064026.1 coordinate 16,513,874, forward strand.
GATGCTAATATGTATTCCATTCACCGATTATAATCTGGCCTATAGAAATTCAACGACCAAACTCTACGTTGGTGTGAAGAAAGATCAGAGTACCACTCTTCGCGCTATATATCACAACGTAATTAGGAGCTGACGGTTGCGAATGGGCTGACGTTAGACGATCCTAAAACTCCTGTTATCCCGAAGCTCCGCGCGATCCGATCGGAGTAAGAATTGAAATAGAAAGATGAGATGGGAAAAATCATAGCAGTTCGGTTCCGCGTGGAATGCGTATGAAAAATGTGAAAATGAATAAAACTTAGTTCGGTGAAACCAAACTAACAATAAGTTAGAAATTCAAGGCGTCCGCGGGTTTCCGCTTCGTTCGCCCCCGGGTTTCGCAAACCGAAGGCCTCCGGGCTGCGCCGAATCGAATTTATGCGGTTGTGCGTTTAAACACTTACCTGGTGTGAATTTGACTCCGAACCATACGGACATCGGCATGAGACCGTGGTGGATGACGTGAAGAGTCGAAACCTGTTCGTTCTTTTTCCTCAATACGAAGAATATCGTGTCGAAGAATTCCGTGAACTTCGATATGTAGTACCACCAACAGGCGTGGGTCATTTGGACCGCGAGAGGATCGTTCGAATAATCAACCGGTTGACAACTCAGCGAATAATGGCCTCCCCATCCGGCTACCAGAGACTGGGAAGAGGACAGAAAATTCCGTAAATCCGTCAATAATCCGTATTGCAAGGTCGTCGTTTCGGTAGCCAAGCCTAATCTATTATACGTTGTATCCTAGATCTCTTTCGAAATCGATTGGCTGACACGCTAAATTTTTGGAACGTATCAGGTATGGAAACGTGATCGAGCGAACACCAACCTCTTTGAATAGCCAGTAGGAGAATATGACTTGGAATAGATTGTAGAATATCATGACCCGCCTCAAGTCCATCGGTTTTCTATCCTCCATCAATTTAGGTCCCAACACTTTCACGCAGTAGGCGTACGTCAGACATATGATCGCCGTTGGTAGTGGGCCGCTCATCAGGAACCAGCCGTTCACCCTTGGATCACTTTTGTTGTCCATCAAATCATGGTAACCGTCCACCACCGTCCGTACGAGCTGATCCATCTGAAATTAGAGAAACGAGAATTCTATCATTGAAATAAACTCCACTCGAAATCCCTGACGCAAAATTCAGCGAACTCCGCGTCACCGCAGGCGAATGAAAATCATCCGCCGGACATGGGACCAAAAAATTTGGGATCTCGTCGTTAATGCGCGGTTAGGGTATTCCGGAGAACGAAAAAAAAAAAAAAAAAAAAAACAATCGCGTAGCCTACGGTTTCGTTGATCGGAGTGTAAGTGATGAGACTTTGGAACAAATCCGAACGACCTTCGACTAGCGGAACAACGTCAAACGTGAGTTGGAAAAAATCAAATAAAAGCAAAGGAATGGATGATATTGAAAGAGAAAAAAAAAAAAAAAAAAAAACAACTGGTTTTCAAAATTGAACTTCGGATCGGTAAATTATCAACGTATAATTTGAATTTTTGTTTTATTCATTTGCGTTAAATAGACGTGGAAATGGCGAACTTAAAAACACGTGAGAATCAAAGCGTTCAAGGAATTTCGTCCGTATCTCGAGTCAGATATAATAACAACAAGACTAGCAACAACAACAACAACAACAACGACAACGACAACGACAATCATGATAATTACGGTTAAGAGGTGAAAATGAAAAGAAGTGCAACATAATTCGACCTATCCCTGGAGCTAAAGGCATCGCCTGCATTATTCGATGCGGTATGATCCTTTCACGGGCAACGACTGCCATTGAGCAACGCATTGCGAAGGTAGAGGTAAGTATGGGTAGGCCATTTGTAGGTAGCTGGTATTTGTATTTGTTGCGAAATCAGGCCTGCCGGGTCTTCGGGTTCGTGTGATATATTTTTATTCACTACACATATAGGTTGGGCCGCGGTGCTTATTTGCTCGATTATGCGTATAATTTTTCTAAAATGTTCGATGGTCGGGTGCGTTTGAATGGATTTTATGCGGTTTCAGGTTCTTCGACGGGCGCACATCGGGCCCATAGGGACGATAATTTATTCGCGAGTTTATACGTCGCGTGTACGCGTAGCTTCGATTCGATTCGATTTGATTTCCAGTTCATTTCTGTGTTTCGCAATTTGTATAACCTGAGATGTTTTGAAAGGAAAAGTGCAAGAGCAGCGGCAGCGGCAGCAGCATTTCGTATCTTACGGCCGTGTAACTGAAAGCAGCTTTTACAACACAGAGAACTCGTTTCTCTCACTAGAAAAATCAAACCTCACCGCCGAGATATTTTTCACTTGCAAAACTTGGCGCACTTCATTCCGTGAACAACTTTAAAAACTTGATTCATATATCATGCGCCGTGTACACGTATTACATGCAGATACACCTATACCTCGCCATGACGCAATAAATTGTCAAAGTCTGAACCGATCAGAAGTTGAAAGGTTCAGAATTGATTCGCGAATCGGAAAGACATTGAATTTCGCAAAGGTAGAGTGTAAGAAAAAAATCAGTTTTTTTCTACCTCCCGTTTTAGTTTGCATTTTAAAATTGTTACAAAATGAACGTGTCTGCGTAAATTATAAATAATTATTGTTTAAACCACACGACGTTTCGTATACCTGTACAAATGTGAATAATATTTCCCAACGATTAATACCTACATACCATGTAAAATGTGTAATTATACGTATACCTGCACGTGTACGTAACAGGCATTATACAAGTTTCGCACTTCTACGCGGTGAGGTACATTTTCTCATGATATTCCATCGGTTTGTACTCGTATTTGTCACTTTTAGTTTCTGCCGGTTGTAATTGAAACTCTACCCGCACGCAGTAGATTCGACGTACTCTATATGAAATCGTAAATTCTGATCAATGGAAAACTTGGGCTTAGATACGAAAATTTTTATATCTTTTTAATTTCTGGCAATCTATATAATATACACGCGGTATAATTATTCGATCGTTAATTTTTAAGGCTCGAAGAAATTTTCTACAGATTCCCATTGATTGACAACTGTCCTCTTGTCAGCCCCGCGATAATGTGACGCACCTTTACATGACGACATATACTCCTGCGTGATTAATGTGCTCGTAAAAACTGCACCGCACACGACAACAGATACATAATTCCACCACGAAATTTTTGAAAATCGAACATTTATCTTTTTTCGGTTCGCCTGTGCGATTTGTTTTCGAACAGGAGACAGAGATGTTTGCCAATTTTGAATAATTCACAAACAGTTGAATTGTAAAATATAAATGATGCGTACAAATGGGAAGCGAAAAAAAAAAAAAGCAAACTAAAAGACAACGACTAAATAAATGAGAAAAAGTAGTACCGGGTGTGAATTTATTACCTACTATTGTTGTTTTTTTTTTTTTCTCTTCTGATTTCGTGCAACAGCAAGAGAGTTTGTATTTTGAAGAATACATCGCAGCTATGTCGCGGTGGCGCAACTTATGTGCGATAAGATCGTTTAAATTTTTAATAGCGCGATCCGGATTTTCATCACGTGGAAAAACCGTGCGTTATCGTGAATCACTGCCGATAGGATCGGTGCAGGTTTCCTCGTTTCCGGTCCCTCCAGTTTTTCCGACATTTTCCGACTCACTGCCAGCACACAGGCGTACATTATATAATCATCGTTGCGAGAGTAAATTCCACCCCCGTGGTCATGAAAACCGGATACGTGACATACGTGTACGTGCAATTCACGGGCAAATCTTTTCTTTTTCGTTAAGCCGCTGCGCCGGTGCGCTGCGAAGCTAGGAATCCCATATGCGAATCGAGTTGAAAGTTTATCGATGTCTTTAAGTGCAATTTATGATCCGGTCAGGTGCAGCAAAACCGACCACACGTATCGCGCGTTTAACGCACACGAAGTTGTCGTTCGTTTTATTCATTTGTTTGTCATCTCGTTGATTTTCACGCCGTTCGCGAACGTACTGTTGATTCGTAATTATCATTTACCGGCGGATTGCAAAAATATCGATAACTTTGATCTCGGTTTGGTGAAATTAAATCGTGTGGATGAAAAATAAATGAAAGGAATCTATGACGACAGGTTTTTTCTCTTTCTTCGTTCTTTTTCTTCCACGGTAAAGGTAGATTGCGGTTAAAGATCTTTCGCGAAGTTTACCCGTATATATCTATACAATACACGTCGTGAACAAAGATGCATCCCGGGCATCCGGTATTTTACATTACAAAGAACCGGTTTTCAAATTTTTCTTCTTATAAACTAGATTGTGTAAATATATACATAAATCCTCATACCGTAAGGAGATACATATAAATTCCCTATAAAGAGACCTCGAAATACGAATTGAAATACGAAATTATTCGATTTAAAAAAAAAAACTGCTCTGTACATACAGTTGTCAGAGAATTTTCTATAGACATCTGAAATTTGTATGGAAAACAAAAACAATTTGATTGTTTACGAGATATACTGGTATATCTGCAATATTCGAAATTATTTATTAATCCTCGATTGATTTTTATTTTGAATGTTCGATTTTTTAATTTATTGATTCTTTTTCTTTTCTTCCGCGGAATATCTTGTCCCCGAGCGTATGTGGATCAACGCTTATATGAGATTAATAATCTGAATCTTTATGAAAATTTATTTATTCTCGTATCGATTCAAGAAAAAGTTTCGTCACGAGGTCGCTAATTTTCGCGACAAATTATTAGAGTTGTTGTTATTATTGTTACTATTATTATCATTATTATTATTATTACGACTATGCTTGTACGTACGTATACACATGCACCTGTAACGTACATCTATTTATAAAATGTGTTAAAATTTGAAAATATCTAAACCCGTGCCGCAAAAGGGAAACGCACGGGCTCGTTATTTAACGACAATTATGCGCGTATGTTATAGGTATATATTTACTTTCAAAATGTAAGAGCTATGTTTGAAGGGATTACTACATTTCTAGCGAGTGAATTTGTGGATGAGCACATATAATTACATCGTTCGTATGTACGTATCCACAATGTAAATCCCTGTATACACTTATAGCATTTACCGCGCATTTGCTGTTTCAATAACTATGCACCTGTAAAATGTGAATTGTTTTTTTTTTGTCTTTTTTTCAAATATTCAACGATGTCAATCGAGTTATAGGGCGCGATATATGTAACAAAGTGGCCTCAGTTCATTCGTTCGTGATTTCAGAATATTGTGAGATATTATAAATTGGCTTCCGATCGAGTCATTTAAAATATGACGTGGTTTCCAATTGATTTGAACAAAAACGTCAGTGATTAATACCTAGATCTACAGTGATCTTAACAAAGAGCAGTGCGCGCGATCATTATACTACAACTCATTCGATTTTTAAATACTGCAGCTGCGCGGTACACACGGCTGTAACGTATAAGTATGTATTCGATCGGCCTGCACTGTATCGCGAAAAAAAAAAAAAATGTAATCAAATTAGAATAAAAAAATTTAAGAAATTTATGTTTCTCTTTACCGCTAGATATACGTATGTATAAGTATAACACACGCGTTGAATAGATACGGTAATACAATAGATATAAATAATTATTACTCACTTTTGTCAGTATTTCTTTTTAACTCTCTTTTTTTATAATAACAATCTCCAAATGGGGTTGAATCGTAATCGATGGCAGTGAATTTTATTCCAACAGACCCTGTGCACGTGTACTAGCGATACAGTTGTTTTTTTTTTCTTTCTTATGTATTAAGAGAAAAACTCAAATTTCAATTTTCACTTTTTATATAAAATTATAATATGTTTCCGTTTTTGTTCGATTTCGACGTTAAATGTATTATACCGTAATGATTGAGCGATGCGACCAATGTAAAAAGAAATCCGTGTACGATACTGTTTGATGCCTTTATTCAATTTTATTTATTTATTGTTAAGTAAACAACAAAAGTGAGAATTTGCCTCGTTAGAGTTATTCCGCGATGAACGGACTGCGGTTTACGAGAACCAATGCCGATCTTATATCGGCTACGTTAGCTGCAGGTTGCCGCCACATTGAAACTCACCTGTTCCCACGTGACATTTCCCCCACCATCCCCCCTCCTTCTCTCGCTCTCTCTTTTTCTCTCTCATTTTCTTTCGATCGTCACTTCGCTACCCTAAGGCTTACACCGCGACTAATTCACTCGGTCGACTCCCACCCGACGATCGTCTATCGCCCACCCGAAATACTAACTCAATATTCAATTCCTCGATGGATTCTCGATTATCGGTCTACATTATAACATACTAATCTTTGGATGTGTGGAATCAGAAACCTCCTTCATATTATACAGTTTTAATTATTAATTAATTCGTTATTCCAAAAAACTTCTTATCACGAAGACAGCTCCCCTCCCTCTCCCTCAACCTCTTCGTTTTTTTTCTTTCTTTTTTTTATATCTAAATTCTTGGCATCACGACGTTCAAATGAACGGAGTTCATCATTTTCTTAATTTTTTTTTTTTCATTGTACTACGTATGGGTAGGTGTAATCTATTTTCCATAATTTTGATAATTTACATCAATCTGATCAGTGACATAGAATAATTTAGGTTTTGGATTTTTTCCACGAGACGAAGAATGAAAATAGAGGCATAAGAAATTATTATACGTACATCAAATATACTTATGAACGATACACGTCTACGTCATATTAGATAATTATGATACTAATTACAATCAGTTTAATATGTGAAAATTACGATGAAATCGATTAATGGGTGAGAAAAAGATTGGTAACGCATGATCGTTAATTTTCAGATATTTTTATGGAAATAAAGTGTGACCATTCGAAATTTCTTTCGAGTTTAAAATTCGATTATTTTTTTTTTTTTTCGCTTATATATATAATACGTTCTTAGAACAGTACGATGATACCGTAGTTGTCACTTCAGTTAGATTTACGTCAGTGAATGGCTCGACATAAGTAATTCACTTTACACCAGATGATGTATACAACAGCAGTATTTACACGCGTGTATATTATGCACATTACATCTCATTCTTCCCATGCGTATATATACGCCGTGTGTCGCATGCGACGACGAAAGCTGTTCGAATTTCGAGTTTCAAACGAAGCAAAAAATAATGGCATCGCGAATGACGTTTTTTCGTCTGTTCCATTTTGGTCGGATTTCAAATAATCAAGGAACATCGACCGCGATCATTGTCTACGCAATTAAACAATCGACAAACGCGTGTAAGGTATTAGAAAACCTCGATTCGTTCTCGCCTTCTTTTTCTTCGCACCTGTTTAAATTGTTTCCCTTTTTTTTCCCCGCAATCGACACAAGAAACCGAACATCGGATTTGACGCTGTATCAATCGCGATCGCGTTCCATCGACACTGCGGCGCAACGAGTCGTGAAAACAATAGAAACATTATACGCTCGTCCGTCAAATTTCAATCTAAAATCCAGTTCAACGAATAGATTGAAAAGACCTTCGATCGCAAACGCGATCATTTCATCCAATTGCTGCAAGAATCGTGAATTTGGTCGCACAGTACCTTTTAGCTTTTGTTCTTTCTGTGAACGGACAAATTAATTGCAGTTGAATTCGTCTGCTGGGATCGGACGATGGTATTTTTCTAATCCATCGGACTCTCTCAAACATATCATTACGTACAATAATTACAGCCCTTCGCGCTGCGGTAATAAGCTCGATCGAATTATATCTGTGAAAATGTGAGGCGGGTTTGACTAGAAAGTCGATCATCGAGCGCGTTACGGCCGCCGTCAAAGATCGACTAATTCGTACAGTTGTACCCTGCACGAGTTGCGAAATGTATCTCTCATATTTCGAATCTATCTTCATTGAGTTATTCATCATTCGTCGTTTCTTAATATTTTAACGCTTCGACCGCACGGTAATTATAGGTGTACCATCGTATGCAGTACTTGGGTCCTCGCCTGTAGCGCCACAATATGGCGTTCAATTAACTACGAATGCGTGTCATCGGAAAAAAAAAAATAAATAAAATACATAATGTATACATATGTTCGGTGCACACATATTACGCATAGCGCTGTAGACTAGGTCAGTGAGACGGATTGCGATAAACAATAATAATCATGAGATCTTTAATTTCGTTGCATTGACTGTTTTTTCGAGTTGTCGGCCCGCATTTACCAGTATGTACGAGTTTGGTAAACATGTGATTTTAATTTTCAGAAAACTGATGAAATAAAATAATGTAAAAATTGGTTTTTATCACAAAGCGCATCAAGAAAAAAAAACATAAATTAATAAAATTATTACGCCCATATAATTATTGTGGGTTGTAGATTGTCGAGAAAATATCGTCGTGAAAATAGCTGATTGTTGATTTTTGAATTTATTTTAGAGATTGATCATATTCATTGAAAGAATGACTAAAGAATAAGTGAAATTTTCGTAAATTTTTTTATTGTTCTATTAAATCCTCATTGAATGCGAGTGCAATCAAATCGTATAATTACATCCATAAAAATCCGATTAAAAAATAGCTCCGAGAATTTTTTGAACAGCGTCATTTTAAGTACACTTTTATAGACTCACTCCGATTACTTTTTTTCTGATTTTCGTTATCATGCAATAATATAGGTCGCTACGGTGGTGCAACTTAATTTACATTAGCATTTAATGCTGCTGCAGTCGGTTGCGGTCCTATATTGTTATTTATTGACTTAATAATTTAGAAAGAACAAAAAAAAATGAAATTCACCTTGAATAGAAATTTGAGTGGGGGGTTCCCCTCGCTTTCTGCAATATGATATTATGCGAGTGGAAAGAAACGAAATTGAAATGAAACAAAAAAAAAAAGGAAGAAGAGACTTGGAAAGAAGAGGCAAATGCTCTCGAGATACGAATTAATAGGGGTAACATTTGAAAGGAAGAAAAAAAATTTTTATATGAAAAAATGAACTCGCAGCTCGTGTATCGATCCCGATTATAGCTGTATAATATCTGCATAGATTAATTAACACGTCGATCGCGACCGTAAATTATTTCAGGACGTCCGGATCAAATAATCCTGATAAAAATCACGCTTTGAAAAAGATCAAATCGTGCGGTAGAAAATATTTAGACGTATAAGGTTCTGCCGAAGCTGTCAGCTAATTCGGCGATACCTTGAACTTATTAAATCTCAAATTTGTGGTAATTTCATGGGAATAGCCAATTCTATTCCAGAACGATATTATTTTGAATAATTAATATTGAATTTGAGAATGAAAAAAAGTAGGATGAATTTCAAACAGCAAATGTCTTATTCATTTTTCATTTTTTCATCCTTCTATGTTCGCATTTTTTTTTTTTTTTTTCTTAAAAAAAACTGTTCATCTGATACGATCAAATATCCGGTAGAGCCAATGAGGAACGATTCGTTTCATTTCAGTTTTTTTTTCTCGTTCCAACGAAAATTTCGGTTATCAATGACGAATTCGGACCGAAAGGTTACGTTCTATCGATCATAATCGCATTTTCGAATAATTTGAATCAGGTAATACTCAGATAATATATTCAAGGTTCACTAGCAGATCATCATAACTTCAAATTAGGTTGATCACACTGCGAATTTTATATTCAATCATAAATATCGTTACGATATCATCGCTTTTGTTTCTTTCGATTTTTCTTACTTTCCGATGCACCCCGACCCACCGGTGACGCGATGGGATATTTTTTCAACGAGACCTTTTTTCCGGTTGGAATTTTTTCATCCTTGAAGGACTTTTGAGGAATCATAAAAGTCACGATCATTTTTACAACCAGTGTACAACCGGTGTAAAAAAATTCATCGATAAATTTCGTTCGTTAAAAATTTCTGCAGCAGTTTTCTCTCTTCAGATCGATTATTCGCCCAAATTTGAAATTTCTTCTCATTGGCAGTTGTGAACTTTCGGACATTAAATAAAGCAAGGTAGCCAGAATGAGAAGTGATTAGGTTATTTTTTCTTAATTTTCAATCAAGAGCAAAAAAAGTTCGCGTCTCGTATCTCGTCGGTATGTCATATAAATGATTTTCAAACAACGAAAAATTCGAGTTGGCAGCTACATCGAATTATTTTCTCCAAAGCAGGATAAGTTCACGCGATTCCTGCTCCTATACTCATAATTATTCCTCCGCGATGTATAAATATCCTCTCGATCCGCACCTTACATCCTATACATATATTCTCGTAAATATTTGAATACGAAACTTCCAGATGATCAGATGGACGAATCTGGTCTTAAAATTTTGTTCCTTTTTCAGCTGCTGTACACCTCGGTGATTTGAAATGATTCGCTTCGCGAATTTATAGAGACGAAGAACATCTTTTCTTCCTGCTTTTTTTTTCATTAGCCAATTCACATCGCGGTTTGCACTGGTCATTAGCTGCGTATATAAATAGCAAATCGTCGCTATTAACTGGAAAGATACGTTTCGACGTTATCATCATTATCGGAATTCTCAAAAAATAAGAACGAGAGAAGAAACTGCTTCGTTTTCAATAGGAGTATCTATGCGCTGGCAATGAATCGCTTACGAAAGACGTCAATAGCTACGATCCGGATGAGATTGTTAAAAGTTATTCAAATTAATACATCCATATAATACATATACGTACACGTCTACTATGTACGGGAATGCGACCCCCTATGACATTCGATTAGCCCCGTGTATAACTTGATTGTTTCTCGTCGGATGGGTAAACTTTAATGAACATGCCTATCGATTATTAATTTCGTCATTATTTTCTCGCGTAATTGTTTACTTTTCAAGTTTATCGCGGCGAGCTTCGCTTATATGAATTGTATGAACTAAGTAAATCTTCGAATGACTCGATCGATCGTCGTTCGTGTTATACCCATAGGTATGTTAACTATATACGTTTTTCTCGCGTAATATACAATACACGTATAATTGTGTTATCCAAGTTTTTACTAATAAAAAATATGGCTCATCTTCAGGCAACATGGCCGCGACGCCTGATGATTTTTTATGTGCGTACGACATGAACGTATAGTTTATACATGGATTTGTATAACAAATAAATATACGGACTTCGCCCGGTTACATACGATGACGTCAAACGACGTTCGGAAATCTGTACGGTACGTATGTACTCATATTACTATAAACAATGATGATTGTCGACATTCTTGCCTTATACCATTTTGCAAATCGGGTGTTAATAGTACAGAATTTACTCGACGGAGCTTGCGTCGGTGTAGAGCTGATCTAAACCAGGAACTGGTATTTTGTGTTCCCAATCTCTCTGCCGTTTCTTTTTCTCCGTTTCTCTTTTTTCATTTCTTCAAATGGTCTACAAACGCAATAACGATTCCGCTCCGTTTTTCATTTCCTGTATACGTTGTATACATATACATATACATGTATATGGCTAATAGAGCCGAAATAACGAATCCAAGGATTGTTTACCCCGCGGATTCCGAAACGCAGAAACAAAAATAAAGAAATGAAATGGAATAAATGTAAAAGAAAAAAGATCGAAGTAATTTATATGCATATCAATGGCGGGTCACATTACCAAACAAACGTTTGTTTCAATTCGGCATGTGCATTCTAAACCTGAACGATATATAAATATTGATGCTTATGGATATCGAGGTAATTAGAATCTGCTCTGTAATGGTGCTCACCGATGTTTTAATTTCATTAACTTTTTTCGTTTTTGTTTTTTGGTTTTTTTCTTTCACGTTTTTCTGACCATCGAATTGATAATACTTCATCGTCTTCGCAGAATATCATTGTCACATTGTATAATTCATTTAAAAACAAAACGAAAAAAAAAACAGAATAGAATAAAGTGTGGCAAAAAATTAACGCGCGTCGAACAAAAATTCCGAAATGGCGTATGTATATTATGCGCAAATAACGAGAGGCGCGTACGTAATGTTATACTAACGTCTTCGGTTTCTCACTCACTCACTTGTACGTGCGTCTAACTAAATTGTATTTTCATTTTTAATTGGTAATCTGTTTTTTTATTTTATATTTTTTTATTTCGCGCTAAATTGTTCCGTTGGATTCCCATTGGCGGACGGGGTCAAAAGTAGAATGTTACATCTATTCCGATAATCAATCAAAAGATACGGAAGCGAGAAACATACCAAAGTGAAGCTACTCCAATCCGTCAACTTAATTCGCGTATTATACTTGGCGGGATTATTTGCCCGCTAGAGGATTACTATTTATAATATATTATCGTATACGATTCATAATTATTTAAAAAAATATGTGAATGATAATCGATTCGTCCGTGTAACATGCGAACACATATACCAATGTCGTGCAAGGTATAACGCGTACACGTGTAACAACGCATTAATTATGTTCATGTTACAGCCTTTTGTAACAAGCGTGCCGATTCTCTGCACTCGTGTCGAACGTATACGTGCGTACGTCTGCTGCCTGAGATTCTCGAGTTTTTGTGAGATTTTTTTTGTTCGTACTTTTTTCTCAATAACTAGCGTGAAAATAACGGGATAATTAGTGGAATAGATTGCAACAGTTCGCGGTTAGGTAACGAAATATGAAATATATTCTATAGACTATATGTATACATGCACGCAAATTATAATTCTGTATGCGTATCGAAGCTTGTATATGACGTGAAATTTTTTTTTTTTCCTAACATTTTAAAAGTCAATCAATTATAGTTTCATTAACGCATGTTTTTGTTAGATTCTGCGGTACGTATATCATTATTTAGTTATCATTACCTATTATAAATTTTGTCAATATAAAGTTGATTTTTCTTCTCTTTTCTTCTTTCGTCAATAACGGGTGTTTGATGAAATTTCACCTTTGTATGTATATATGTGTGCAGATGTATAATAATATAAAGTGCACGTAATTACAATATGTGAAATCGCAGGATTCGAAACTCTGGTGTTCGTGGATGCGAACCGAGATGAAGAAAAAAATCGAATCAATAAAACAATGATATAAAAATAATGAGAAAATTTACATCCTGCACATTAACCCATACTTGACTGTTAGACAATTTTCGAACCATCTAAAGCAATGAAAAAAAAAATGAACGTCCAAAAACTATTTCGTTTCATTACAGTCTTGTGATTCAGGTGAGAGGATTACTGGCCCGAAAATTTGACTAACAACAAAAATCGACCCACAAGAATTGTGGGTTTTTTTTTATCCTTTTGATATTTTCTCTTTTTTTTTTATAGATGTGAACGTCTGCACAGTCCCAGTTATATCGTATCGGCGGTGTAAAAGCGGATTCACGTCAGTTGGTAGTGACCGATAAATATCTAGTCAGAAATTTCGAGAACGTGAATTTTATCGCTCACCTGCCAGCGCTGCGAATCCAATAGCAAAAATGAAAAAAGATTTCATTAAACGACGCGATAACAAGGATCGGAGAAAAATAAAAGATGAGATGAGAAAAAGAAAAAAGAAACGGCAACCAGCTCCACACGCTGTTATTATAGACAAAATTATTTAGCTTGGTATTTTTCCGAGAGAGTTCGATGCCAGGAAAAGTACCAAACAAAAACACATCCCGCAGCGCGGTCGATGTATATTGTTGTCGTTTGTCGTATGCCGCATCTACAATTGCTGGTTTTTACAACAAGAATCTGGATTTTTAATGAAATCAATTGATTAATTACACGATTGGAATCGCTAGTCATCATGTTGTAAACACAAACGCTACTACGCTATGTCGTGAACGTGAACAATGAATGCAGAAATCAACACTCGCGGCGAAGAGGAATGCTCGATTGCATGTATAAGTATAAACATATTTTAAATTCAGGTTGTCTGGACAATACGTAATGGCAAAATTTAATCGCGCAAGTTGAATGGCATTATGCATGAAGTTGAAATTTTCGCGGTTCAAAATCCCGTTGATGAAAAGTATGAATTCTATTTTATTATCGTCCGCAGCGCCTCGATGGCAAAAGAATAAGGATCGTTTGGTATAAATTTTTTTTGTTTCAATTTTTCCAAAAGAGGGATGTATCCCGATCGTTTGATTTTTTTATCGTGTAGTACCGATCGATGATGATCGTGATGAGGTATTATATTTCATACAGAATTCAAACACGTTTTCGTCAATAAAAATAACAATTAGATTATATCTGCCGATCTCTGCGTCACACATTATTTAACGTAGCATATAAATCATGTTAGAATTATCTTTATCGTTCAATCGCGATGAAAAATGTTTTTTTTATGAAAATACAAAAATTAAGAAACCGACGATCACGGCTGAAATACAGATGTCGCATTTTTATTTTTTCCTCATTTTTTTTTTTTATTATTATTCCTATTAACCGATCGCCCGAATGTCATTTACATATACATTGACAATCTCGTGCACAAGAATTTCTTATGTAAGAAAATCCATTACCATCAAATATTGTTGATTTTATTTTACTCGATGATAAATTGCCGTGTATTATCATTACCATCCTCATCGTCATAAAATTCAAACTCAGCCTAATCGTCGTTTCAACAATTTTCGGATTATCGATATCTGTTTAGATAAGCCAACAGGATTGAATCTATAATCAATGAAAATGTCACGAATCGCGTTGACTTACGTCAGTCAATGGCCATCGACGATTTGACCTCAAAATTTTTTGCTACGATTTTTTCATTACTTTTTCACTTCTAATAATATAATATAACGTATACAAATTAGCCGCGAATTACAATAGATCAATCTCGAAGATCGTCGGATGTATATCGGAATTGTTGCATTCGACATTGAAGAAGGTAAATCCGAAATTTATTTTAAATATAACTGCCGATATACGTTGTACAAAATTAATGAAAACAGCGGGAAAAAGGAAGCAACGATCTGACAATTATTCCTGCATACCGCGTGAATTGAATCAAGGACGCCGAGGCGCTGACGATATCGCAATATATTTAATCGAGATAATTGACAAAATCAGATCGAATTTAAATGTGTCATATACAAACGTATTTGTATGTACGAATGAATATAACGGTCACAACTACCGATCCAACAGAAAGTTGATTCGATTGTTAAAAACGAAAAAAAAAAGAACTATGGGAACGTGGGCGAAAATATCCTTGTTTCGATCCTTTCCCTGCGACGTGGCTAAAAATTTGCCTTGCCGCGATCGGATGTGATCGCGTATGAACATATGTTGACTCATTCGTGGTCAAGAATTCGAGAATTAATATATTTATAGGCATACTGCACTTAAGCTCGTATCCATACGACAACGTATTTTTTGCGGAAGTACATCTTGAGTTTTGTACACCAGGAACAAGGGCGACGAGATGTTCAAGGCCAGACGATACGCCCTTTGCAGAGAGTTCAATCACCCGCAGCGCCTTTCTCTGGACAAATCAAGTTCACCTTCGGAATTTGTTATACCTACGCACCGAAAGCGATTATACGATACATTTAACGTTATTCCATAAAATGACGAAAATTTAACACCCATCTACAATTCACATAATCTTTGACGCGAATCGTGATTCATTGTGAGTATAATTTAATCGATTTCGTTGGACGATTTTTAATCGCAGTTACTTCATAATTCACAACGGTATTTGACGATCGCGCTGCAGAAGAAGGGATGAAAATGTTTCACTTGTTCGTCGATTCGTTTGCAATATTTTCTCCTTGTAATCTTATACGCGAAATGAAAAGAATACCCTTGTTATCCAACGTGTGATATCATCCTTTACGTGTTACCCATATTTTCAAGGAAAATGCAGGTGTTTACAATTCTTCATCTTCCATCGGATGTTGCACGGAATTTATGAATCAATGTGGTAATGTTATAATCGATTTACGTTGCGGCTTCTGCAGCCTAATTGACCGCACCATTTGTTTTTTATGTGTGTACTATAGTTATGGAAACGAAAAATATTAATCACACGTTCGTTACGCTGGTGCGCGTATCAATCAGTGTAAAACATATTCGTTTTTTTTTTCTTGTTCTATATGAGCTCCTTTCAAAACATTACGTTAATTTTTTGCGAGTTAATAACCCTTTTTCTGATCATTCATTTTACTCGCTCACAACGCAAGCCACGATATATGTATACGAGTCCTCTTTGTAAATGACTGGTTAATCGTAAATATAATAATAAAATAATAATACGATGACCAGTAAATGATTAAATCGGCACGCCTAGATTTTATTATTTTTAATTCTTCCACTGTCAGCTGTAGTAATTTTCCTATGTTCACCGAGGTATTGCACGATATTTTTTATTTGTCATACAAATATGAAATCTCTAATGCTGCGGGCTACGGATACGAAATTTGATAAAAAAAAATGTGAGCAAAAAAAAGAGCCACAGATATTACTGCAAATCGAAATAAAGAATTCTATACAATATATATATATATGATATTACGGATCACGGAATCGTATGGGTAAACAAATTAGCATACATGAAATTATGGAATTTTATTAAAAGTTAGCTCGAAAATCGTCCTTGAACGGAATTGTAAAAATTGCAGCCTTTGATTGCAGTTCGCGTCTCTAGACAAAACACCTTCGTGCAGTACCTACGCACGCAAGACGGTCAATCTAATTGGCGTGGAATTTTTGGCTAGCTCATGAATTAAGTACCCACCTACAGTAGCCGAAAGCCATTAAAGTATACTACCGTTAATTTTTTGGCTGATTCCAAGCTAAATATGCAATTAAAATCTGTAACGTCTGTTTTATTTACTCACAATTGTTTGTATTTTATCGTTGAAATGGATCGAACAGACTGCAGTCGGCGTACTTGAAGGTGTAATATAACATTGAAATCGAATAACTATCGTGCCGCTAGTCATTCTTTTGCTGAAGGACTTCGCGTATAAATTGAAAAATTATCATTACATTCAACCACGCCCTCATAGGTATAAGTGTTTACGTTAGATCATCTTTGTATGTATACACAGCTGTCCTTTGAAAATCGAAGAAACATTTACGCTTCGACAAATGTGGAATTCGGGTAATTAAAAATGATAAGTGAGATGAAACGTGAATTAGTTCGGTCATGTTGAATGAATTGAAAAATTGAACGTGATGCTGGAAAGAAAATCGAACGATTTTTAATTGTTTATATTTTTTTCTAATGCTTCCCGAGTCCTTCATTGTGACCATAT
This sequence comes from Athalia rosae, assembly GCF_917208135.1. Lineage (NCBI taxonomy): Eukaryota > Metazoa > Arthropoda > Insecta > Hymenoptera > Athaliidae > Athalia > Athalia rosae. Next base: position 16,531,053 of record NC_064026.1, read on the forward strand.
ATTCATGGCACGCGTATATTATAAGGTGGTCTTTCGAGGTTGCAAAAAGATGAATTTTAATGAACTAGAAGTACCCGCCACGTATGTGTACATAAACGATATTTTATAATGCCGAGTACTGGATTCTTCGTTATTTTAGAACCTTATCGTCATTATAATTACAGATTTCCCATTGACGCTCAAGATGGCACAAGTTCATAATCCTGCCATCGATGAAGGCGCGCCGATTTACGACGCTGTAACGTACGCTGTTGTATTTTCTTTCTCTATGAAATTGGCTTCCGACGATTCTGAATTTGTCTCTCTTTTCTTACCGAGGATTTTCAATTGCTCATAATCATCGATTATATTCGACAATAATCCCGTACGATGTCTCGCGAAATAATACCGAGTATACATCGCTAAACGGATTGTCGAAGAAGGTGTCGAAAAATCATTGTCATTATAAAATTAATGACAATAATTTAAAGAAACGGAGAAAAATGTAATCGCCTAGAATAGCTGCATATTGGATTTTAAAGTCATGGCGCACTCGTGCTGTATTGTAAATTATCAGCAAACTGCTCAACGAATGTTGTTGACGGTATATAAAGTACTTTGTATTCATCATCTTCGTATTAATCTGCACTTTTTTTCTTCATTTTATACTTTTTCGGGTTATTTTTAACCATGCAGTGCTTATGGCTATGAATTATAATCAGTTGTCAAATTTTGTATAATTGCAGCTATACTAAATTTGTAATCTGTAGCTAGAGGACTTAGATCATAATATCATTCAGACTTTATCGCACCAGCAAAAAACTTCATGAAATTGGTTCGTGATTGCATGTAGTTTGGCGAATGGTACATAATTCATATACATACTATATCTACGTGTTTAAATGTGTCTGCATTGAATATGTATATATGCATTCGAGGGTAACACGTCCCAGTCAGTCACCCCGCGAAATTCAATAATTGATTAAAATTAACGTGCTAAAGCTATCTGCATATTATGAATGTACTATTATTGGTTTTACGCAAGAAACGAAAATATTATACGTATGGTATGATATTATATGTAATATTATATTATATTTATATCGGAATTTTTCAAACGTTATGCATACATAATTATACACACACACCTACATACTGCAAAACGGATGATGATGAATAATTCATTATTATTTGACATTGCTTTCTCACAGCTGAGATTTGCAAACTCGTTTAAATTGATCAATAATGTCATCAACTTTGTTTTATTTATTAATTTTTTATCTTTATACGCATAATATCGACCAGTATGAACAATCGTTGACGTCTTCATTCAACTATTAGCCCAGTCAGATTAGGATCTGACTGGGAAAAAAGACAGTAGCGATTTCCCTTCGCGAACCATGGGGGGGGGGGGGGGGGGTTACTAGCGCAGTGTACATTTCGGTTCCCGAAAATCGCATCCGTTGGCTTCAACCATCTTGAATTCAAAGGTGAATTTTTATTTATCGAATAACTCGTTTGTTTTCGATTTCACAGAAAAATCGTAATCATCAAAGTTGTTTAGAATTAAAGTTCCGACAACTTTAGTCCTTATCAATTTTTCGCTAGGATTAATATTTTTAATTTCACCCCCACCCCAGAACGAAAAGCACCCAAATAAAAGGAAATTTAATTTCAAATAATTTATGTTATTACCACTTTTCGTGTGAAATTGAGAATAAACGTGTTATTCGATGAATAAAAATTCACCCTTAAGTTCAAAATGGCGGCGGCAGCCAGCAGGTGCGATTCCCGAAAACATCATTCCGATAACCAAAATGTAGACTGGTAGTGACCTCCCCCTAATGATTCGCGAAGGAAAATCGCTACTGTCTTTTTTCCGGGTCAGCTCCTTCTTTGATCTAACTGGACCGGGATATTATAGGCCCCGATATTGAAAGCGTTTTGAAAGTACGATACCCTATCTATTCTCAATGGTACGAGTACGTTTTGATTGAAAAGTTTATTTCAAATCTTATTCAGCAATGGAGCATCAATACAGTTAAGGAAGGTACAGAGCACGATTAATTAGGAAATGCAGTTGTTAATTTTATGTAAAATTGCGGATTATACAACTTTGATAATGTTTGAAATAGAAAGTGTCGCCACACAACGAAGAATAAGAGAAGCACGAAAAATTTAACCAAGAAATAAAACGGAACCGTTTGAAATGTTTATCCGTCACCCGCCGTTACAGTTTTTAGTAATAACATAGAAACGGAGAATCTACTGTAATTGAGAAACCGTTTCTGAATAAAATTCTGAGGTAAGAGCACCGAGTTTTAATTAGAATTGAAAGTATTCATCATCAGCGTTTATTTTTCAAGTGGTCTTCTTTTAAATTGCAAAGAATTCAGTCTCCTAATGTCATAACCTTCTGATACGGTAAACACAAATCATGTAGTCGATTGTATTTATAAAATGTATACACATTTCAGATGGAACCCATGACTCTCGGTTCTCCAGTAGGAAGTCCAGCGCAAACACCAGGAAGTCCAGGAGCAAATTCCACTTATCTGCCAAATTTTTTGTTAGGAGATGCTAATCATGTAAGAATTTACCTTGCAGTAAAGTTGTTTGAATCATAGGGCGTAATATTGTATTTGTGTGTTTTTCATGCTTCAGACTGCTAGATTGAATATAATGAGTCCCCAAGGTACTCCAAGAAACACCCAATTTCGATCATCCAACACCGGGGGTTTGCCTTCACCAACGTCGAACTATGGCACCCCTGACTATCGGACTAATCGGCAAAAAGCAATGCTCGGTAATGTGATGAGTCCTAACGGGCCACAAATTGGTTCCGAGGCTCAGACCGGGGGTCCTCCTACAAGAAGTCTGTTCGATACATTAGAATCGCCACAATCGATAGGTCCTTACTCCCCAACAGCTGGCTTAAACGTCACCAATAATCAGTCCAGAATGCTAGTAGGCAACAATATCAACAATTCAATATTTTTAGATAACTCTACTAATTTGTCCATTAATGAACCGATGCAAGGGCTGCTGCAGTGGGTCACTGTATTTGGTTTTACCCCGAACTCTTTCAATGCGGTGTTATCTCACTTGTCAAGCAGAGTGCGTATCATTGACAAGCGGGAGGCTCCACATGCCCAAGGTAATTGGATTCACTTGAAGTGTGCTTCAGAACAAGACGCTCATAGAGCTCTGGCTTGCAATGGTCATATAGTAGCAGGGTCTATAATGATTGGCGTTAAACCATGCACAGACGAAGGTGTAGTCTTGGGATCGGATAAAGAGAATATAACCAAGTTAAACAGCAGTGCAGCATGTTTTGCTACTCCAGATAGATTGAATCCGGTTTCCCCTAATTACCCCGGCACATTACTGCCCACATCACCTCGAATACAGAACGCCCGTCCTTTGGCAGTAGGGTATAATCAGCATTTAAGTCCTCAATCAGTTGTATCCCCAGAAAATGTGCCTCAGAAATCTACGGGTCTGGTTTCCAAAGCGATGGAGTATATGTTTGGTTGGTAGTCCAATGAAACTTTAGAATCCGCGATTTCAAGCACCATTTTGGTCCCAGTTATCCCGATCCTAATTGATCTGGACAGTACTTTTTATTCGCCAAATAATTAATTTGGCTTTACAATAATCTAGCATTTGTCAATGCGCAACAAATCATGACTGATAACATCTCTACATAACATCAGTATGTTCTTTGCTGAATAGTTGTAATTTCCAAAGCTAATATGATTGTTCCTTTTTAGAAAAATGAACATCGATATGCTTTATGTATGCTAACCCATTCTGTGAAATAGTAATAATTGTAATAATAATTATAACAAACCATCAAATTTTTCGAACTTTTTCCAATGTTCTTCAGCGTATGTCGAATAATTATGTATAAAATAAAGCGTAATTTTTTGATAATGACAATCGATGATGAAGTTTAATATTATTATAAGTTATAATTGGAAATATGATTCTCGTACAAGATAAACATTTATTCTCAGACATAATAGAATCACATTTTCAAGGGTATATTTCTATAAACAAATTGCTGACACGTGTCACACGAGTGTTTCCTTAATTATATTCAATTACTTAAAGCTACTTTGGACTTTCGATAGTCCCACTGCCCAAATCAGTCATCTTTGGATACTTAACTTTTTTGTTGTCCAGTTCGTCTTGAGCCCATAATATCATTTTCAATAAATTGTTTAATCTCGGACTGGTCGACTCGCGGTGCTCCATCTTCAGTATTGCAGCATTTAATTCACTAGCGATCTGAAAAAGATTCATACTAAAAACCATAGCCCCAAAAGATTGCACTATGCATCTTTATTTTAATAGATTCTAACTTTCTGTCGATGTGTTGGGTGTAAAAGATCACTGAACGGGCTTTTGTGAGGTTCGTCAAAGGCCAATAGTGCCAGAGTGCGTTCAAGTTCACTCAATATATTGTCATCAGATTCTCCAGCTTCACTTAATTGCTCCTGGGCAAACTGTAACGCCTCTTCTATCCGTCCGGTACGGATCAATTCTATGAGATGCAGCTGTTGTAGGTGGAAGTATAAATATCTATCGTTGTCCAAAAGTTCAGGATGCAGTTGATTAACCAAGTCTGTAGCTTCCTGAATACGGCCATTTTGGATGGCATCTCTAATACGGATTCGGTCATCGAGTGAATTTAGTTCAACAGTCGGCCCAACACCGGATTCTTGTTGAAATTTTTCCGCTGCCTCTTTGAATCCCTCTGTAAGATTAATCATATTATAGGATAGAAAATTTTGACGACCAGAGAATCGTTTTGATTAGTTCAAAAGCTGGATTATGTGACTGGAGGTTACCTGTGACAAGGTAGTTCATGATGAGGTTATTCATCGAAACTCTTTGTATATGGGATCCGTCTTCAAGTTTGGCAACCCAATCGTCTTTAGAAACACCGTCTTGTCTGTCAGGGAAACTCATTGCTTCCTGAAACCTGGGGTAATAGTTCTCTGAAATTTTATCGTCAGGTGTCAATGAATTGTGCAATTGAATGACCAACTAATAATAATATGCTTATAATTATGAATCGCACTGGGGTATTCCAGGTTATCAAGCAAAAATTTTCTTCTTGACGTACCCGTGAATCGTTGTTATTCAATAATGTGACTAATTCAACGCGAATGATCAAACAATTGCAAAAATTTAACGTAAAAAAATATCCTCGCCACTGTCACTAGCTTCGAAACGTCAACGCGTTGTGGTTCTTCTGCTTTCGCAGATGCCAGACATTGTTATTTCGTCGGTAGATGCGCCACCGTCTAGCGTCAGAATCTGTCATCCATCTGCACGGTGGTTTGCCTGTTTAACGATGTGCCCGTTTGCACCAAAGCGAAAATGTCAGCCATGAGATGACTGGTAACCAAACTGGCATCATTAATCCCTCGGTAATCCTTAATTTGTAGGCAAAACCTGCAAAGCTCAACCGAACTTGTGGTTGAGGAATGTGAATAACAATTTCTGCACAAGTAAAATGTCAGATGTGTCAAATTATTTTTGGACTGGTGTGTCTTTCACAAGTTGCAGTGTATCACAACTGATCTATTGACTCTGTGAGCCCGAGTTTAAGCTGTCATAACGATTACGAATTTAATGCACTGTGCGATGCGGTGCCAATTTTAACATCTATTGTCAGTGGATGTTATACCCTCTCAATTATTGAATTCCTCTATCCCGATAGTCAAGTCCAACGTCAAAACGTAATGAGATTGTCAAGATTGTGAATATAAATATGGATGTAACTACAGAAGATCGTTTAGGCACACTTCAGCAAATAAGTCAGCGGAAGTTTGTTGATGTACTGGATAGTATTTCAGGAGTAAAAGACCTCATTATAGAGCCTAAGTTAATGAAACCACTTGAATCTTTCATAGGTGCTACTGCATTGAGGTTTGTTTCTATTGCAGAAACCGCAACAACGTACCAATTGAATTGGAAAATAACTTTTGCATATTCGATTCTTTCTCTCAGGCGGCACGGGGTTGATAAAATATTCAAACTTGAAGAAGGGCTGAAGGTATCGAATGTACAGCGTGTATTTCTCATATCTGGGGATCTCATCACTTGTAAAAGGGTTTTGGATCAAATCCATTCTGAGCTTTCTCAATCCCATGGCCTGGCACACCATTTGTTAGTCGTTCCACGGGTTCCAGCTGCATTGGATCTTTTAGTGGAGGAGGAAGGTCGTTATCGGTATATCGATCTCATTTTTAAAAGTATAAAACAAGACACCATGGTGTCTTGGTTTTTTTTCACATAGTCATTGTTGCACCTAGATTTTCTCATGTTTTCCAGGATTGTCTGGACTGGTTAAGGTCCGCTCGCTCTCCTGGGAATTCATACTATCAGATGGGAACGTATTGTCATTGGAAACACGAATATTCACTGACCTATACTACCACAAGGATACCGGCTTGCTTCCCGCCATTGCAAAGAACTTGTGGTCCCTCCAGCTCATTTTGGGTCGGCCCAGAGTTACGGTATGCCTTGGGAAGCACAGCCAATTTGTGCTTAAAATGATGGAATCTATGGAGGATTATCTATCTTCTCGAAATGTTACCGGTCAATCGGGTGGGCTAATATTGATGGACAGATCCTATGACCTACCATCGGTGCTCTTAACTCCTGTCACATACTTGGGTTTGATGGGAGAAGTTTTGGACATTAATGTTGGCATAGCTTACTCCAAGGGCTCACAAACCAAATTGAATCCAAAGACTGACCAGGTCTACGGGGATGTTAGAGACAGGCATTTCAGCGACGTATTTCCATTTCTGCGTGACAAAGCAAAGCTGCTGAAATGTAAGAACTATCTTACACACGATCACAGAAAAGGATTGAGAATTTACAAATTTCTTTTAACATTTCAGCAGAACAAGAAGCGACCCAAACGATGCAACTAGCCGAAATGAAACGCTATGTAGCAACTAGATTGCAAAAGGTTACAGAAGCCAAACGGCAACTAGGTTTCCACATCGCCGTTTGTGAAACCATAGTTGAAGCATTGGGCCCGGCATTCGAAACATTGCAGTCAGTTGAAAAGTCCATACTTGATCGTAGTAGGAGAAAAGAATGTTTGGAATACATCGAAGCTAACATAGGTAGTTGACTTTACTCCGAAAAATCTCTTGATTGACGATTGGATGTATAGTTGTCATAACGTTCTATCACCATTTTCAGATAACTATCCCTTGCGAAGCCTTCGTCTTCTCTCTTTGTTGTCTGTTACAAGTGACGGGGTAACTTATAGTGAAGTTCAACCGATTCAAAAAGCATTCTTGCACGCGCATGGCTATCAGAATATTCCATTATTCTGGAAAATGGAACAATGTGGTCTTATTGTGTATCGGACTGAAAACGTCCTCCAAAAATTGCCAAAATGGAGCAGCGAGTGGGCTACAGGTGCTCAGCGTGTGAAGCAGCTGCCAAATCATACCAAACCTCTGGATCTGAAGTCCCCAACATGTTCAAGTTACGTTTTCGGCGGATCTTATATCCCTTTTGTAGTGAGTTACTTTTTTGAATGTTTTGTACGAATTCATGACGAAATCATATGCAATTTAGTAACAATTGAGTGAATAATTTCCAGGCACAGCTGGCAAGACTAGTGTTGAATCAAGAAACAGACGTCAAAATTTTGAATTACGTTACCAGTTTGCCAGATTGTAGCATAACTGGACTACAGGATACCGCACAGAGCGGGACTTTCACGTTTTGTGTCATAGGAGGTATCACGTACGGAGAAATAGCGGCTTGCAGACTCATAGAAAAAGCGACGGGTAGTCGTTTTGTTTTTGCATCGGACACGGTTTCCACCGGAAATCAACTTCTAGAAGGCATCAAGAATGTTTAGTGTATCTTAAAGTTTTTAATAAAAACAAATTTAATACCGAAGCAACAGATTGCCTATTTATTTCTTTATCGTATTATATGACGTTTAGCCCTAGCAACAGATTGGAATTCGTATATTTATGATCACCGAATGAAGACATTACGAACGTCGTGACCGGTCGTGACCGGTCTCAGCCTGGCAATTAATTTAATTTTAAGGGTAAAAATAGTTATAGGGGTGTGAGAATGTCGGCTATAAGGGGGGTTTTTGATAGCCGTTGGTCGTACGAAACAGTTATTGATTTTTCTTGTTAGTTCTATCCGTAGTGCGCATAATCACATGCCTTTTACTCCCAGGGAGTGATCATCCCCGTAGGTGGGGAGGGAAAGGAGGGTGTCGACTTGCATCCTCCAAAAATAACTGTCAAGAATAAAGAAGAGATCGTTTGATATCCCGTTATCATCAGACGCCAAAATTATTAAATCGCGTAACCAAACTGTATGACAATAATATAAATAGAGGATAATTATAAAAAATTTCTTTCACCCTTCTGTTGTATATTTAATGACAAATTCTGTATAAATCTTGCACGTCTCTTTTAGCAACTTATGCGCACATCTAGTGGCGCGTGGTGAGGCCGTCGATAGACAGTAGGGGAGAAAAACCTTTGAACGATCGCCGAGCTAATTGTGGGGGTTCGAATAATAAAATCATAGGATCTGCGGGTGTCGCATAAATATCTTTCCGTGAAAAAATTGTATAAATAAAATATTTTACCGCTGTTTTATCGATTTGAAATATTCCAAAAGTGGAATCGCAAGGTACATCTCCGTAAAGTTCATCAATTGCAACACCTGCTAAGGGAGACAGCTTTGTATCTTATGTATGAATGAACCCCCGATGCATTGATCGATTTTGCCTTAAAATAAACCGTTTCTGTTGCGTGTGTGTATTTTTTCTCTATACGACGTGAATTGTGGGACGAGATAAATAGTGTTTTATCATAACCGTTCGTTCCATGCACGTTAATACATAAGAATACTAAACCCATTAAAACCGCTAAATCGCAAATTATACCCATGGAAAAAAGACGTTTACGATAATCAAACGTTATAAAGGTTACCCATTCAAATATAACGACGACAACGGCGTCGCCGAGATCGACGACAACGAAGAGGAGAAAGAGAACAAAGAGGATTTCGACGCCGACGAAGAGGAGGAAAATTGTCAGTCAGCGGTTATATTCGAAAGCGATCGCACATCTGCTACCGCGAGTCCGCGAATAAAATAGGGTGCAGGTGTAGGCGTATGAAAGAGCCGAGATTCGGTGAAATTTATTACATCTGTTAAAGCGACCCCGTTTTTCGGGGGTAAAACCGTCACGACGGCCGATGTCAGGATGCCGGAGCAGAGCAACGACTACAGAGTCGTCGTCTTCGGGGCTGGCGGGGTTGGGAAAAGTTCCTTAGTATTACGTTTTGTGAAAGGAACATTTCGCGAATCCTACATACCAACCATCGAAGACACTTACAGACAGGTAACTAATTCAAATCTCAATGGCAAAAATTCTATCATATCTAGAAATTATCGATGCTGCGGCGCTAAAGCTCTGCAGATCTACGATGACACCTATTCGAAGTCGTAATTTATATCCGATTCACGAACTTTGGTACGGCTCGCAATGTTCAGATTATTTTTATGCGACTTCATATTCTCTGACTTCTGTACGGACATTTGGTTACACTATTAATCTATTTCATTTATATATGTTTCATTTTCTATGTGCCGCAGGTGATAAGCTGCAACAAAAACATCTGCACATTACAAATAACCGACACTACAGGATCTCATCAATTTCCGGCTATGCAACGATTGTCAATAAGTAAAGGTCACGCCTTCATACTCGTATATTCTGTATGCTCAAGACAAAGTCTTGAAGAACTCCGACCGATTTGGGCAGTTATTCGCGAACTCAAAGGCCAGGATGTTTCCCAGATACCGATCATGCTGGTGAGTATTCTAAAACCATTGGACCGCCATTCTAGAAATTGGAAAATTAAAATTTTCAAAAATGTACCGACGTAAACAAACTTTTTGCACAATTTCAAGCCGATGCGACACCTTTCGTTTTTTCAAAACAGAAACGATTCAACGAATCCCGTTCTAAAATGTACTTAAAAACAAATCCCGTTATTCTTTAATCAGGTTGGCAACAAATGCGACGAGAGTCCTTCGGTTCGAGAAGTATCGATGAGCGAGGGTGAAGCTGAGGCAGCAAATTGGGGTTGCGGATTTCTCGAGACATCTGCAAAGACGAACCACAACGTGAACGCTTTATTCCGTGATTTATTGACCTTGGAGAAAAATCGCACAGTATCATTACAACCGGTTCAGAGTAATAATGCGATAAGCCTTAAGGAAAAATGTGCCGTTATGTAATTAGTGAAAAATCTCAAATAATACGCGGCCATCAGTCGAGCCGATAAGAAAATTTCAAAAAAATTCAAAGGAAACGAAAATTGAATCCAGCTATCCCAGCCGTAGTACCATACGACATGTCATAATAGTTTTAATTACTATTGGAGTACGGTAATAACTGCACAATCCAAGTACATATTTACGTCGAGAAAATAAAATAGCTACAGACTCTCCCAAACTGATAGAGCATACATCGCATTGCGAATTAAAAATCAGTCTGAAAAAATCTATGGAAATCGAAAGCCCCGCTCTCCAAAATCCAGGTGAAAATTCAACGGTATTATCAACCTACATATATCTTCCGAATAAATATTCGAACATCTGTATCGGCATGAGAAAATAATAATAACAATAATAATAATAATTTCAATGTCAATAGAGTTAAATTAGGTCGCTCGACATGATACATCATACGTATGTTTATAATTATACCTACAGCAGCTACACTAAACTACGTAATTAATACCTAATAATGATGGTAGCTAATAAATCAATAAATCCATGATTATATAAATAGGTTATACATAAAATACATCGCGGCTGCGTTTCGTGGGGATAAACAGAGATAATTATTAGATCAAAATCTTTCATTCGTTAAATACTTCTCAAATCGTATAGCTATAATTACATCCCGATCAGAATTTTGGAATTGGAATCACGTTTTTTGTGACAATTTACGATATACCTAGTCAACCGAATAATGATAATATTAATAACTGGAAAAAACAAAAAACAAAAAAAAACTCAATTCGTTAGATCTCGAATACAAAAACTACAATTCGTAGTTACGTATATGTATAGTAACTAACAATACATGAATTTAATGAAGATTCTCCTTCAAAATTATTGTGATCAATCGGTATTGCGTAACAATTATCCGGTCATGTTACGTTTTAATGGATTGTAACAATATTAATTATTAATTAGGACAAACCGATTAGGAACATTCACTCTTTATCCAAAAAACAGGTGCGTACCGAAGCAGGAAGAAAAAGCAAAATATAGCATGAAATGAAATGAAATGAAAATCAAATGAATGATAAACTTTTTAGCCAAAACTATGACTTGGATATTATATACATACACGGATTATCGAAAGATTGTTACATCTATATACATAGTACAATATACTCTGTGTATAGTTGAGTAACGCGTTTTTGCCTGTAACGCGTAGTTTATATACATATTGAAAATATAAAAATTATTAATTTATTATACATGTATAATAATCATATGTATATTATGATATATTTCTAGAAATATGTCGTAAAAATCAGCGGTAATGTTTCTCGGGTGAAATGGGGGGGGGGGGGGGGGGGATGGATGGAGACAAAATAGAAAAACTAAATAATAAATTGAAGAAAAAAAAAATAAAATTGTTACACGGTTGGTTTTTGTTGAATAGTTGTAAGATTTTGTAACAACGCTACTATAGAGTTGATTATTGTATCTAGTATAAATACATGATATATAGATAACATTATTATTTATACATACCATTATATAACACGTTATATCGAAAAAAGAAAACAACATTTATGAATTATTATATTATTAATTAATAATAATAATAATAATTTTAACGACATTGGAATCGCTATTCGAACGCAATAGACGTACGTTTATATACTATTAAAAAATATATTTACTATTATAGACATATATTATATCATAGAAGTGTGTATAGAGCACTGTATTTAGGGGTTAGGAGGCTGTTACGAATATTTGAAAATAATTATGAAAAATATACATGTAACAATATCATTGGATAGTGATCTCTGTTGGCGAACTTTTAGACGCGAAAAGCTGCTGTGCGGCTTATACATACATACTGAAAATTACTACCTAAGATAAATAAGTTTTTCATAATCATGATTTAACTTATACAACTCATGATATTGCATATCGTTTTTCAACAAAAGAAAAAAAAAAGAAGAAAAAAAAATGAAGAGGAAAAATAATCATAGCAACAATAATATGACACGACAAACGAATACTGTATCTACTCAAAAAATAATTTATCTACCCATTTATTCATAAATAGATGTGTGCTTTTTCTTTTTTTCTTTTTTAACACACGCACCGCAGTATAAAATGTAGCTATATTTATTACTTATAATATAATTCTCATGTATAATATTTACGGCAACAAAGAAAAAACAGTTAAAGTTTTTAATCAAATCAAATCTACACAACGACTATACCTATAGAAATTTATCGATCGATCAGCTAGATTATTTTGAACAAGATTTTAAATATCAAAATTTACACCACAAAACTAAGTGCACAAATTATATCATCAAACTGTAAATTTAACTAAACCGCGGCTGTATATCTTGTAGAATTTCCCCATATCAAGCTAAAAGGAAAAGCAAAAAGTGATCCGAAAATAAGAAGACGAAATAAAAACCGAATGAAATAATTATCGATCAATATTATTACGAACTGTATTTCTATACATTGTATAATTGCCAGAATATTATCACACTATTACCTAATTAACGAATGAATATCATTATTGAAATTTGACGAGTAATAATACATATCTATAAATTATATCCTGATTCCGTAAAAAAAAAAAGAAAAAGTAAACAAAAAAAAGCTGAAAAAAACGGAAAAAGTATAAAACAGGATTGTATAAATGCACAAAAAAAAAAAAAATCATAACAAATGAACAAATAAATGAATAATTAAAGGAAAAAAAAGGGAAAAAACGAAGGCAAGAAACAAATAAATTATGATAAAAACAATTTGTTTAAATGAAAACTATCTGATTTCGGGGCCAATTGAAAGTATGTGAGCAGGAGAAGACGTGAATAATTCGGATCCTCGGGAGAAAAAAGAATAAGAAAAAAGAAAATTATTGGTACGAGGATAAGAATAAAATAAAGCTCTATTATAATACGCATGAGAATGGTATTCACCTATTATTGTACACACATAATTACTATTACTAAGTATATTATTATACTTAGAAGAAAAAAAAAAAGAATAATTATTTCTTAGTGACGGTCTGCAAAACTTTCTGGAATAGATATTACGATTTACTACAATTATAGTATTTTGTATTAACTTTTTTTCATTAGAGATCTTAAGCGTCGATTTGAGATGTTCCTTTTTATTTTATTTTATTTTTTTCGTTCTTATACGTTGTGTAAATATAATAACAGCGCGCGTGTCGATATATACGTCAATGAATTGAAAGTTTTATAATTGTGAATACTAAGTACTTACTATTCCACACATACTTTTGCCCTGTCACTATACGTGTAAAATTTCTTCTATATTATAACGTTGAATTCCCTTCAATTCTCTCTATATCATATAATTCAAGAAAACATATATAATTATTATTGTTATATTATCTATATTTCTCTAAAACTCACTGTTATCGAAAGAGGAAAAAAAAGAAAAAAAAAAACGGAATCCCACAGTTAATTTTGCAGCATCCCCCTTGATTCACGCACTTTTTCTATATACTTATAGCGTCCTTTTGTATATCTACAATGATTCACGATTATCCCGTCGATCGCTTCGATGACTATTTATAATATAATCTCCTTTGTACGATTACTTTCGCTCCGACAACATGAAACGACCGCAAAATAACGCGTTGCAAAGACTGTATTTTAATCTCGTACCACGTAGCCCTCGCTGCGAGGACTGGGACCTAATTTGATCGAAACTCGACAGATAATTTTGTTGTAACTAATAATTACGTATGTCGTCTACAATAATGTCTCACCCGAAGCCCGTAGTGTATCATATCTTGTAATTTTTATTCTTACTCGTATCTTTCCCGTTATTAGTTTGTAATTTTCTCTCTTTCGCTGTTTCATCTCCTTTTATACGTGGATCAGATAATTTATTTTTGCTTCGAGGGCACAAGAAGAATTTATATATATGTATGTATATGTACCTCATGATATATCGAGATTTATCGAATACATTATTATATATATAAAATTGAAAAAATTGTTGACAGTTCTTTTTTTCCAAATGTACCTCGCACTCGGTTATTCGCGCACTTAAATTTAAAACTATCGCGACATATTGATATATACATACCTATACCATACATATGTACGCACGAGACGTTGACACAACTATGTATAATGTAGATACTTTTGTCACCGTGATAATCGCCCGTTGCTCTGCAGCGAACCATCTGTTCGGATAATAATACCTTCACCTAATTTTATCCTGTACATACACCTAGAGCCCTATTTGTATATAATACATATAAATCCATCGGTCTTTATTTACAAATATTTCTCATTATATATTCTACATATCGACGAGTAGCGTAACATCGAAGAAAAAAAATTCGACAACTATTGCGTGTTGTAAAAGAATTATTATTCGATCATTCGGTTCTTTCTATCAAATTTCTATCGGCACATCATTCAGTTTATTGAACCCCGAATATTTATCAAAGTAAAAATGAAAATATGAAACATTCAAGATATCGATCTTGTATTATTTATCAACTTTTATGTACAAAAACAATAAGGTGTGTGCAATGGTGTAGGCCAATGGGTATACGTATATGCATCTGTTTGCATGTGATTAACTGTTGTTTATCGTTTTCTCCAATAAAGAGAAACGCAATATAGAAAAAATGATCAATTCAATGTGTTCATCTGACATGCTTAATCCATCGAATCGCGAGTGATGATTCATTGAATTATACCGATTGTAAATTTTATCGCTGTGTAATTCATATAATTATTTTATTATGATATTTTCAGTTATATGTATGTCATGACGATAATGCTCATCATAATGTTTATTTTATTGTTACGTAGGTACCCAGCTATGAATTAATAATTTTTCTAGAATGGAAGAAACACATATCACAACAGATATACCGTATGTCATACGTATGTACTTGTAGAATGCGAATGCACAGATTGAGCGCCACAGATGAAGTTCGAATACCTATAGATATAATACCAATACCTATAAAAGTGATTAATTGAATTATATTATTAAAGTTATCACCACACTTATATCAACCTGTATTCGATTGTTATTCG
Source organism: Athalia rosae (assembly GCF_917208135.1). Lineage (NCBI taxonomy): Eukaryota > Metazoa > Arthropoda > Insecta > Hymenoptera > Athaliidae > Athalia > Athalia rosae. The sequence continues at coordinate 16,546,434 of NC_064026.1, forward strand.
CTACGTTGAATTCTGTATACTATTGTAATAGATATTTACATAATAACATATAACCTTCATTCTTGGCAATTATACTTGTTTCGTTTATATTTCCATCCGCTCTCTTGTAAAGAATTTTTCAGATCTCTCGTCGATATCTCAACCCCATAACTAATAACATCGGAAGACAGCTCTGCATAGGAGAATGTTCGCTCGACTCGGATGCGAATTTTTTCATCCGACGAATAGATCGGTCCAGTTAGCAGAAATACTTGAGAGAACATCAGAATACTGCGACAAAATAATGTCGATTTCAGGGCCAAAAATGAAGTATCGTTCAAATCGAGTGAGCGACTGTTTCTTGTTCATGTATTTTGACCTCGACATGCGATGCTAGTATCTATAAAATATAGCGAATGCAGCGAACGAAAAACGCGAGATTTTTCCCATACAGAGAACTGTGCAGTAGCTGCTGCAGAGGGAGGAGCTGGACCAGAAAAAACCGAGGAAAGATAAACATCGAGGAACCAATCCGACCGCGAAAGGGTGTATACCTTCGAAATAGTTATAGACAGTGGAAAAATAAGGTGATGTATGTTGCAGGAGAGTGATTGGCCGAGAGTTCGAGGACTTCGAGGACCTCGTGAGAATCAGGCGGGACCCATTGATAATAATACACGCGCAGGATCGAATCGTCGTGATTTTCACTGCAATGACGATAAAAACTATCGGTTGGCGGTCCTAATAATGTAATTCCGCCGAGTCAAGCGAGAGAAGCTGAAGGTGAAAGAATTACTTGAAAGTATTGACTTCGATCCATCGACTCTGCTTTGTGCAATTCCAAACTAAATCTTGTCGTCTGAATTATTGGAGTGCTGTGAGTAGATGAAATAACCGCGCCGGATCTTGAACCGCACTCTCCGAAGCGAGTACTCGATTAATGATCCGGTGAAAGCTCAATTTTTGCAAAGTGTCGTTTTCGCTCATTTTTCAATAGAATTATGCTACGCAACAAAATAAAACGAGCTGATGACGAACCGCGCGAATCGGACTGTAAACAGAGGAGACCGAAGTGCGCGCGTTGCAGAAACCACGGTCTTATATCATGGCTAAGAGGACATAAACGAGAATGTCGTTATCGTGAATGTGTGTGTCCCAAATGCTCTCTCATAGCCGAGAGACAGAGAGTAATGGCGGCTCAGGTACAGGATAAATTTTTATTACCTCGTCCGCAAAATTTCACCCCCTGCCGGAATATAGTTTTTCAGTTCACGAATAAGAATTTTGGCTGGGCGGAAAAATTGTTCGAAAGTCGAGGGGGTTGAATCCATTAAGCGCGGTGTAGCATTTCGTTTCGATGTACGACGCAGTGTCAGTCAGAGGTTTGTGTACCGAAGACATTATGATGTAATTTGATACCGAATCAACGCGGAGATTGTAGACGCGGCATGAATTATGTGCGCAACAGCCCTTGGGATATCAATTCGATGTAATAACGTAAAAATCATTTTGACATCGTTCGACCTGTCCTTTATATCCGTCAATGTTCATTGAATTTTTGAAATATTTCGAATCCTATTTTTGTTTCAAAACTTTAGGTCGCATTGAAGAGGCAACAGGCTGCCGAAGATGCGATTGCGTTGAGCATGGCGAAGGTAGCGACGGGTCAAAAATTGAGCCGTCTTCCTCCAGGAAAGATATTTGGCATGGCGGTAACCGATCCGAATCCAACTGAAGTAACAAAATGCGGTGCGGGAGGAATCGTCGTTTCAAAATCAACAACGGAAGACGATCAAGATCAAAATCCGATCGGCGGAAACCTTGATGAGGAAAAGAACGCCTCCGCTGCTCCGCCAGCCGCAACGGAAGTTGGAATATCTTTCTCGAATCAGGCTAACCAGAAATCATCGAAAATACCAACACGGGTTGCCTCGGTGAATACTGTGGAAGTTTGCACGTCAACTCCGGCGGTAGAACGCCCAAATAATTTTCAGAAGTACAGAAGTCTAATTTTTAATATTAATAAAAATCCTACTGCAACGGACCGCGGCGACGGGCTGAGCGAAGTAAAAGATGGAGAAGATAGCCCGGAAGAACGAAGAGATCCTGAATCGTCCGTATCACAAGCGTCGGTTCAAACTTTGGCAAACTTGTTTCCAAGCACAAAGCTCTCGGTTTTGCAGCTCGTCCTTCAACGGTGTGGTCAGGATTTATTGAAAGCGATCGAATATTTCGCCTCGCAAACCGCAGCCCTCGGTGGTTCCGGTTCCGCCTTCAAGCCCGTACAGGGTTTGCAGGGTTCGACTGGCAATCAAAATATCACCATTCAGGGGATGCAGAGTGTTAATCTCGGGCTGAATCTCGCTGCGGGGGTGCCGAGCGTCCAGAGTAACGTACAACAGGCGGGACCGGAAGTCCCGAATTTCTTCGCATTTCCACCATCTGCAGCGTATTCAACATTTCCGCGTAATATTTACGGAGACAGTTATTGCCTGCTCAATATATTACCGGAACAATTCCAGCAACAACAACAACAGCAATTGCAGCAGACCAAAAGCGCGATGACCGAAACGGCAAATAGCTTGCAAACGATTGCGAAAACCGGAAGCACCGCATTGCATCACGAAGATAGCGTTGCGCTTAACGTACAGTATAATAATTACTTCAACTCCAATATACAACATCTTCGAGAACACATGTGCAGCCAAATGATCGAGCCTCATAGACAAGGGCTGCTACATCTTCCGCCTATTATACCAGGAATTCCATGCGTGCAACCCAATTGTGCGCAGTGTTATAAATTTCCGTAAAATCACTCTCTGTTTTACGTTGTACGCGTGCACCGTACACAGGTGTATGTACATGAAAAACGGAACTTGATTGTAATTCTTAATTCTCTACACTGCATTAGAAAAATAAATTATTCCGCAATTATTATGGCAAAATTTCTACATTTTTCATCGATTAAATCACTTGGGATAGTCGTCATTCTACCTGTTTATTGATTTGGAGCAAAAACTTGATCCAAAACTTATACCCTCTGCACCTATATTATGACGACTCGGCGTTGAAATTAATTAACGTTATAAGCACCGCAGCGGCCTTGCAGGACTTCTCCGTGGATAATCCAATCGGTTAAAAATATTGGATGGCTACAGCAGGTTCGCATGGAAGTTATACGAGAGAAGATTCTGTTGGATAAATAGAGTAGATCGCGTCGTCCCCTCGGGCAGTATCGGCTTTCGTATGTTTAGTAATTCAAAGCACACCATATAGCCCTGCAGGCAGCCTAGAGGGGGATGACTCGGGCTATCGCATATTCTCTCTTCCAAAACAAACCCCTTCGGCCATCTATCACTTGATATCACTTGATATGGGTTACTAACTGTATTTACTCGATCAATTGAACTTTTCTAATACGATTATTTCAGCTCTATCACTCTTATAAACAACCACCGCTACTGCGGATCTTGGATTCCGGCTTAAATTTGTACAGCGCAGAATGGTGAAACTCCAATGAGTTTCCATCAGTCTTTACTTCTTGCTTTTTTTTTTGTTCGCTGTTTCATCCCGCGCTAGAATCCTGCAACAGCCAGCAATTCCACAGTCTCCGTGAGCAATACGTGCAGGAATTAAGTTTTGTAAGTTTGCAATTCAGTCTGTTACTACCACGAAAAAAAACCTCATGCAACCTGAATAGTTGAGGCATTCTTGACTACCAAGAATTAGTTAAGAATATCGCATCGATAAAGTTCATCCCTCATCATTATTGACGAGTAACTATTGTTTGAGTATTGACAATGAGTTTGATTCGTCGTGTTTGTGAACAATTTGAAAATTGGTGGCTCCAATCGAATGTATAGAGAATAAAAGTAGCGCCATCCATGATGGATCCGCGAAACGTTTCACAAGTCATGCACAACGAAGGTTGGCATGCATACTTTTATGTATGTCCCTGGTATGTAGTTTCGTTGGTAGCTTCTACGTTTCTTTCCCGCCAAATCCGCTGTCGCGAGCATATCGCGGGTCTGCGAATGGGTCGCGTTTCTTGCATGGTTTCTCCGCAATTGAATTTATCAACCCCACATTAACCCTGACGATCTTCGTTGAATCCTATATTTTCTGAAAAGTAAGATTAAACAACATGACGTCCAACGGAACAAGTCTTGTCGGCAGCATGCTAAAGTTTGCTAAATTAACAGACAAAGCACATGCACCAACAAGAGGCTCCGCTGCCGCAGCCGGCTTCGATTTACGAAGGTAAGCAAGAATTACTTATCTTTGGGATTCATTTCCCCTTTGTATCACTGAAATTAATCAATGCTGTAATCCACTTTTATTTTCATAAATATATGTTAAGGTCTCGTTATTAATCAAAAGTTCTGTTATAAGTGTCGCAACCTTCACATGTGGTCGTTATTACGCAATTGTCTAATAATTCGCTTATTTTTCAGTGCCTACGAGTACATCATACCAGCAAACGGCAAGGAAATCATAAAGACGGACCTTCAAATTGAAGTTCCTCCAGGTACTTATGGGCGGGTTGCACCAAGGTCGGGTCTGGCCTGGAAATATCATATTGATGTTGGTGCTGGTGTGATAGACGCTGATTATAGGTACATAATTTCATCTTACTGAATGAATTGAAACTCGAATGATGCACGTATAAGGTTCCAAACTGCAATAGTATTTTGTTTCATGTGAGTTATCATTTTTCACAGAGGCAACATTGGAGTGATGCTCTTTAACCATAGCAACGAAGAGTTTAAAGTCTCCCCGGGAGACCGAGTGGCGCAACTGATTTGTGAGAAAATAGTCTATCCAGAACTACTAGAAGTTGAAAGCTTGGAATCAACAAAACGAGGTGCTGGTGGGTTTGGTTCAACTGGAATTATTTAAAGACAGATTTTGAAGTACTTGTGTTTTTTATGTTTTAAAGGCAAAGTACTTCGTTGATTTCTTTTTAATGTAACTTCAAGTGTTTCTATTATTTTTTTAAGAAAAATGTATATTTGTGTTAAACTTAAATCAACTTTGTAAGAATTGTATGTAAGGTCAGCTCAGACTCAAGTGGTTTGATTATCATTATCAGTATTAGTAAGGTGTATTGGCGATTCGTTTAAATTGTATTATGTCTAATTTATGTACCAAAACAAAGGCAAATAAATCTTTAATTTGTTCTTACTATAATTGGTTTTTTAGTAGATCCAACAAGTTGAAGTTCTGTACATAATCGAAGTCAGACTTTACTTAAAAATGGAGACTACTGTTCCCATTTGAATATTCCTTCCAAATTTAGGCCTTGCATCAGATTACATTATGACAATGATATATCAGTGAACGGGATTAGCTCGATTGAATTATCCTGCGAGTTGTCCGACACCATATGCATAACGTTACAGTCAAAATATCAAAATTTATGCCGTTCAAAATAGGATGATAATCACTTCCCTTGACTTCATAGTCTTATTCAAAGGTTATGTTGGACCGATTCAAGATCCATGTGGTTTTGAAAAAACTGTCCGTAGATCACTTAAGAATTCTTTGTTGACGTCGCTGATCGCTAGCTCGTCGTGGTGTATTAATAAATAGAGAATTTCACGGTTAGAAATGGCAGAAATATTGAATTTGATATCAACTTCTAGCCAAAACAATGAAGAACGTTATAAATTCATCTTGGATCTTTTGGTTAGCAAATCTGATGTGCCCTTCGACAAGGAAGAAGTAAGTGTCTGTCAGATATCTGGTAAAGCTAGTATAGATGTATCACCCTCAAACCTTGAGACAATTCAATTATTTTGGTTCAATCTTGTGTTACTACAGATCAACGCGATCCAAGACACCCTTTTGTCATTGATAAACAACCAACTAAATCATGCAGCGACTCGTCACGATGGCTTGAAACTCTTACTGAAGACATTACCACGATGTTCTAAGGATAGTTTAATCAAATATGCCACATTATGGATGAAGAAAGCTCTGCAGACATTGGAGTCGGCACAGAATGACACGATCCAAGTTAAATCTGCCTGCGAGCTTATTGCTCGTCTGGCTATTCTGTTTAAAGACATACCAGAGTTACAGAAACAATTATCCATGCAGTACGTCAAACAATTGATAGGACATGTTTATGGCCTGTCAGAAGAAAAAAGATCTGGTGCAATATTTTATCTTATCGCAGTGCTGCTATATCACTATCCTGAACCCTGTGACAAATTACAGGTATTCTTTTTTTCCTTAATTTCTGGAAGAAACTTCTACTTGCCTTTGTAAGTACTTTGTTGACGTGGGTCAAATTTCTTTTCAGGTGACCATAAGAAAGCTAATTTTACCACTGATGGACTCTCCTTTGAATAACTTGGTCAGCATTGGAGCTAAATGCTTTGCCTTACTGACGTTTGCAACTGAACGGTCATTTCAGACCCAACCTAATAAAGCACATCTTACCGCATGGACTCACAGTCAAATTTTGATCTGTAACAGTTTACATGAAACAATGGATGCCCTTTTCAGTGGTATAACTGAAATAGAATATGCTGATACATCAGATAAGCTTACATTGCCAGCCATATCGCAGTCTGATATTATGGTACATTACTTGGGGCTAGAACGGAGATTCAACAATTTGTGCATTTTCTTGAGCACAACACTGCGGTAATTTAAATTTATTCAATTACATAAATTACTGCATTTCCTCCATTAATTTAATATTATGATTTTCTGAACGAATTGCGATATTAAAAAGTTAATATAAATTTAATTCGGCTTCTCTCATTTCAGAGGTTGTGGGCTTAAAAATTCGGTATCTCCAGGCAATATCCTCAAGATTCTTTCACGAGGTCTCTTTGTTACCCCTGCTGGGCTTGGAAATGAAAATGCTTTTAGAAAGCAAATCTTGCACCTGATACTCCCAAATCTACATACCAGTCTGTTGAATGTCCTAGATGCACTTATTTCAGGGTATGTGAATACTGATCTTGTTTTACAAGTGAAAACTCATTAACAATTACAGTCAATAACCAATTAATTGTGTCATCCTGCTATATAGCTTTGGGAAAGAACTCATACCTTATGCTCAAACAATTCTTCAATTATTGCAACAAATTTTAACATGGACTGAAAAGGTAGCAGAAAACTTTACGACACTTGACGGATGCCGGCCATATAAAAATGTTAGAGTTCAAGCTTACACATCTCTCTCAACATGGTTAACGCATGTAGCAGCATTGTCTGGATTTGAAAGTCTATGCGACGAATTTCTTGCTCATATAGTACGCGATATTGTTCCTGAAAAAGATCGAGTTGTGTTATCTGTAAGTACAGTGTTTTATTAATCAATCGAAAGCGATGGAGCCCAAATAATCGTAATAAGCATTCATCCTTCTAGGTTCAAAAAACACATAACATGTCAAAACGAGCATTAAAAAGGCATAGAGAGAATCAGTATGACAATAACCTGAGTCAATCCAACTTGGTAACTGTTTCCAATCCATTATCAAACGCAGAATCAGCCCAAGAAGCGCTTATTGCGCTACAAAATATCATCCTTCACACAGGTTGCAGGCTGAAGCTATCGTTTTACGAAGTAAGGTCTTAAAATTATTGAATTAAGATTTTGACTACTTTTAGAAATGGTTGAAAATTCTTTTTTCATATTTTCAGACTCTGCAAAACATAGTAGTAGCTCTTCTCTACGACTGTTATCTTGAGACTAGTGAGCAGACATTCTACAGGCTCGACAGTAGCTGCCGTCTCCAACTTTTAAAAGCTTTGAAAATGTTTCAATTAAACCCACATCCTTCGACCCCTCCACTGACACAGCATTGCTTAGAAATATTTCAAATGGCACAAAGTGATAATGATCGAAGCATCATCGAAGAAGTTAAGGTATGCTTAACTGAGGTTGAAAAAATTGTACATCCAGGCGCACCCACCCTGAGGTTACCAATTGAAGTAGATGAGAGTAGAACAGAAGATGAGGAAACAAATGACAATATAGTAGTTCCACCAAACATTTCCTCAGACGTAATTCCTGTTAATTCCATGCATAACATTGGAAACTCAACTGAAGAAAGTCTTGCTGCTTCAACTACCATAATGTCGGTTGATAAACCTGTTGAAGATATAACGGATATCACATCTCAGGGACAATCTAATTCCATCGCCAAATCAGACGCTGAAAAAAGTACTTGTGAGCTCAATGATAACAATGACAGCAAAATCTGCACTTCATCTACAAGTGAAACTGTCATTGACGGCACTCTGTTACAATTGAAGGACTTGAGTAATACTGAAGTAGGTGATAGTGAAACATTGGATATCTCACCGAGAAATCAGGACGATTTCAGTATTGTTACCACGGGTAAAGACTTTGATACAGAAACAGGTGAACCATCCATAAAGAGGCAAGGCATTGAAGTCATACCAAGCTCAGCTACTGATAATAAAGACAACAAGCATCTTGAAAATGAAAGAGATAGTGACGATGATATTACAATGCTTGAATTGTTCTGCGATACAATCCAAGATGATAAATGATGATTGAATGAATAGTTGTAACACAGCTTGTATGGTTATATAAAAGTATATCTATAAAGTAAAAGTCGAGTTGAAATTTTTCTTGAACATATACGACATTCTATTATAGATTTTTCGAGAATTTACCCATTCTTATTATAGATACCGCTGGATCTTAACTGGACCAACTTTATTTAGTACCTTGATCGACCACAAGTAAGGTTCTGAAGGAACCCACGTACGTAGCATCATAAACATAACCTCAAAAAAAAACCTTTACTCTGTTTCCATCTGCAAATGGTTGGAATTCGATAAATCGCCACGAATTTTCCGTTGAGCGATAAAAAATCACAAGTTCATAGACTAGTACGAAATATTGGCCATCGACTAATTAACGTGATAATTTTCGTTGTTGCAAATTGCAAAACAGTGAAAGTGACAACCTCACACCGAATCCACATAAACTATTAATGCTTAGATATTTGAATAGCACAAAATATTGAAAAAATGTCTGAGCTAGCGGTAGATGGTTTTTTTATGGAAAATGCGTTGAACGATAGTGTGGTCAGCGAAGTCGCAGAACATTCACAAGATGAAACCGACGAAATTCCTCATGCCGAAGAAGAGCAGAAAGAGAAATTGCTCAAACTTCCATTGAGCCGAGTCAAGGCTATAGTAAAACTTGATCCAGAAGTCAACTTGATCAACCAACAAGCAGTCTTTCTGATCACTAAGTCAACGGTAATGAAATTAAGAATTTGCAACCCATTGCACCTACTCTATGAAATTGTATCTGTGAACAGATATTATTCCAACATGTTTAATTTACATTTACAGGAACTTTTCATCGAGTCTCTTGCTAAAGAGTCCTTTAAGTATACCGCCCAGAACAAGAAGAAGACTGTACAAAAACGAGATATAGATATTGCTATCGAAAATGTCGATGCTTTAGTCTTTCTTGAAGGAACTCTAGAATAGTTGATCTAGATATTTATGTAAAATTTGAATGGTTGTCACTCTCTATGTCAACTGATCAAATCATTTTCTATTGAATCAATAGAATAACCTCACCTATACTGTAAGATAATTATATGTATGTATTCAGTGTAGGTATTTCCTACTTAAGAGACTATGTACAAATTATGATTCTTTGTGATAAATTTTAAGTCTAAACATTTGCTTCTATTATATTTATGGAATTCCATTCTCCTGTTTCTTCGAAAGATTTATTAATTGGTCACTCAATGGTCAAATCAAATGCGGGACAAAAGCACATGGTGCACAAGAGATGAGAATTTCTCAAAGGTTCCAAATAACTGTGATAAGGACAAATAAGGCAGTTTATTTTTTTAAAACACTGAAAACTTTGAAGGTACATATAAAGTTATTGATCATGTTAATTATCATTATCATTGGAATTCTTAAAAGCAGATGCAAATAATCAAACTTTATCTTCCAATGGGGCCTGCAACAGGTAGATGTCAAAATAAGCATTGTACAGTAGTTCAGACAACATTAATTCGTTGTTATATTACGTGTGCTGCTTTTTTCGATTTGATCATATGATTTTGAGAGTAGATGCTCTGAAATTTCGCAACTAATAACTGTCACGTATGACCTGTGTTTTGTTATGCGAGGTAAAGAGCGTTTTTGAAAAATAACTATTTAATAAAAATTCTGTTTTCCAAATAAATTGAATGATGCTGGGTAGGAAAAAAATCAGTCTTATTCTGTAATCTGTCAATTTGTCGAATTGAGTGGTCAATTGATAATTTCTCGAGATCATAGGTGACCTATAAAAAATTTAATCAGTGAGTTGACATTACAAATGAAGTAGAATCTCAAACGCCATTATGAGCAGAGAAACGTTAAACAGTATCGTTAGGATAAAAAGGTTTCTAAATGGAGATTTAGAAGACGCGATAAAATACAATAGCCATCCTTCGTCATCGCGCGATCTAGTTTCAGGATACTAACATTTTTTTTCGTTTCAGAGCTTTAGAGTATTCGTATCAACTTATCATAGTTTTTATAAGTTTCAATAGCTTCCTAACATTTTTTTTTTTAATCTATCATTAACATTCTTCAACCTAATTCGAATTGCCATAGGATCACGTACTGACAGCATTATTTGGATTGCTGTTGGTATTTCCGTTCACAGATATAAAGAATATTCATCTTCTGGAGTAATGGACAATAATTACCATTCCATTGTCAGAGTCCCATATCTTTTAATTTCGCTAAATCCAGCATGTAATTCAATGTCTTACAGAGTACCATGCATTCGCTGTATTCTGAGGAGTTGTAGAAACTCTCGAAATCTTTAGATTTTTCGTAATTTACTCTAGATTAGAGTAAAGACTTCATGCTAACTTACTAGCATATTTTATAATTAGAGTTATCCATATTTATTCGTAATTGGAATATACAAGTATCATCATAAAGGCAAAGCAAACACTCAATGTATGATTACAACGATCATTGGCAGTAAAATAAAAGACTCACATTGACCTATCATTTTAAAACAACATAGCCCTCTTTACAGTCTCTCAAATAATGTAAATCGAAAAGCTAGAAATCGAGTGAAAGTAATATATTATTACTAATAATAATAGAATCAACATTGAGTACTTACAATTTGGTTTTGGATATTTTATGTTTCATTAAACATAGAGTAGAAGTTGGGGAGTGAAGTGTGAGTCTGTGGTGTAGATTCGGGTATGTGTAATAATCTGTAGTATACGGTATGGATTTCTAGAAGACCAAAAACATTCCTTACTTTTCCGATCCTCACTTTTTACGCTTAGTCTTACGACGCCGGCTATCATTTTTTGGATCGCCAGAAGTTGTTGCACTGCCTGTCTTGCTGTGATTATACAAATTGTTGAAAAAGTCTTCAAAATCTGCCTCACTGTAAATATGAATGACGAAATTTCTAGTATTGATGATTTCTGAAATTTATTACAAAGAAACAACGTACCTAGTATTGGGGTCCAATTGCTGTCGCTTTTTACCTCCACTGGCCGTTTGAGGCGGAGGTCTTTGTCCCAAAACAATTCTGTACTGAACGCTGTGTGTATTAGCTCTGAGATGTTTCAAGTTTCTAGCTTGACAAGCAGCCCAATCTGTAACGTCATATACTGCGCCTTCCATGCATGCATAATAATGCCAGAGGAAACCCATTATACGAGACTCTGCCCAAATATCTCCCTAAAGAAACGTATGAAATATGTTCAAGTGTGAAAATTGTGGTGCCAGCGAAAAAAAAAAAAAAAAAAAAAAGTTCACCTCCTTAGCACTGTGACGTATTTTGCATTGCGCACAGAACCGAGCTGCGTAGCATGGCCGGTGTGTGGGAATGCGTTTATGCCTAAGACCACAATTCGTGCATCGTATCGTATTTGCAGCCTGTTCCATTTTTCTATGCAACTGGGATAATAGGTCACTAAGGTCACCCCAGGCAGCTTCAACTTGTCTGGTTTGATCAAATGCTTGTCTACGTTCCTAGAGATTGAGATAAAACCTTTTTATCTTTTCATGTTTCGATGCACTCTAGGTGCAAATTACTTTTGCAAGAAAAGATGTTACATTAGTAATGACAACTAATTGTATCAGTACATGGGGAACTCACGGGTTCGCCGATAATGTCGAAAGCATGGACTAAAATTTTGAAGGCTTCCTCAGCTCCAGGTTGATTATTTTTATCAGGGTGAACTAGAAAAGCCTGCCTTTTGTAGTATTTTTTAATGTCTTCATCTGAACACGTAGGTGTGACACCCAATATACTGTATGGATCTTTTCCTTTGCAGGCCAACAATCTTTTCATAGCTTCCTCGCCGGTACTTGGCAATGCAATATTTGTTTCAAGCCCACCAGGTATCCAGTTTGTATTTTCTTCAGGTTCCTCTTTTCTTTTGGACTTAAGCCTATCCCAAAATGCGAATCTACTCCATCCGATCCAGCAATCTATTCGTTTTCCAACGGCATTTAAAAATTTTACTTTTGAAAATGCACCTGCTATGTAGAGCCATGAGTACTTCAAATACAGGAGCATGTAAAACCAAGCGCACTTTCCCCTAAAAATTGAATTTGAATATAAAAATGGACTGTGAATTGATAATTCAAGTTCAAAAGTACGGAACAGTGCATGTGATATTTTTAAAAAACTTACAGTTGAGCAACAAGGTTAGCACTCATACTAACGACGTCAGAGATTAAGTGAAACAGCCAGTAAAATACTTTGAGCCCGATTTTACTCCAACGACCAACATGCTTGTTCAAATTTCTGCACAAATCTTTAACTGGTGACTCTTTGCTCTCTCTCTTCCGATTCCTGTGACCTTTTTTAATTTGCTGAGCCTTCTCAGCCTGGGATCGTTTCACAGATTTTTCTTTAGTTACTTTTTTGTCCTCTTTGGGCGTTTTATTATTAGCTTGCTGATTCTTTTCAATTTTATCAGGGGAAACTGTTTGACTCGAACTATTTATCGTGTTCAAATTGTTGTTAATTTGTATGGGTCGCTTTTGAATAGTGGAAGCCAACTTTGAACTCATGTTCTGTATTTTTGAATTATTCAATGTTTCATTTTTGTCACCTTTCTTCGATGTCTTTGAACTCTTCTTCTTTTCAAAGTTTTCAGATCTATCAAACGTGTCTAATTCATGAGATTCAGTCGCTGAGCCGAGGTTGTCTAAGGAAACCCATCGCCTTGGTAAATTGGAATTATTTTTTTCCAAGACCTTTTTTGGACCGTGAATCTTAGGTGAGCTATGGTCTTCGCTCCCTGAAGAATTTTGCCTTTTCAACAAAGCTGGCTTTGTTTTGTTTTTAGCACTCTTGTTAGAACTTTTTTTGACTATTGCTTCAATTTTAGGCTTTGTGGCTGGTGGAGTCAGAGGTGGTGGTGGAGTTGGAGCGGACTTAGTCAAAACATCAGAGTAAGATGGTCGCATAGGTCTGACTTCTGCAACCATCCTTGGCTTCTTAGGATGAACATCTTGTAAATTTCTTGGTAGTTCTTCTGTCTCTCTCATCTCAGGAGTACCTTGCGGTACAGGGGTGACATTTGGTGAGCCACCAAACGGACTATATGTACCAGATTGAGTTGGTACCCAGTTTCCAACCAAGTTATCGATCAATTGTTTACCATTCGATGTTTGTGTTGCAGGATTTGGCAACATTGGTATTTGACGCTGTTCGCCAAACAAGCCATATTCACGATCTAAAGCGCTCTGAGAATTGTATGAAGCCAAGTTACTCAATTGACATTGTTCAGCCATAATTTGCGAGGCATTACCATAAATCACATTTATGTAATTTCCACCTCCAACGTCAATAGTGCCAACTAAATCATTATTCTCATTAATACCAAGATGGTTCACAGGCTGAGATGGAAAGTAAATAGGATCCGTTGCGGGTGGATCGTAAGGTGATATCTCTGGCATATAAATTGGTGATGGTATCGGATTAAGAGGTTGTATGCCAGGCTGCGCTACCAGGGGTGGTTGATTAGTCATATAGTGTCGGGTTTGTCCAGTAGGGTAATCACTCCAGCTATGAGGAGCTGTTTGTGGAGGAGTCACACCAAACTGCATATATTGTCCTGCAGAATTTGCCAAGTCTGCTGTCATGCATTCGATTATCTTGTCTAAAGACCTTCGCTTGCAGCCCGGAGGAGGCTGCTGTCGTTCTGCCATCCTTATGACTATCTGTGCAATGATAATTCCAGATTATTAATAACGTCTTTTGATGATATTCACACTCGATACGCCTACGCACTGGTGTTATTCATCTCCTGAAGATTTCCTGTGCATGTTTTACTAACGTGTTCATCTCTTTACAGAAGGGCTGTTAATATGGTATTCAGGTGTGGCTTGAATTGGTATTTCTGCTGTATTTCAAATTTAAATGAAAAATGATTTCCAATATGTTGTACATAACCAAACTTGTCAATTCAGTTATTGAATCAAGTGTTCGAGAGTCGGGCCATTTTTTAAGACAGACGTGATCAACAAGGAAACGTGAAACTGATAAAATATTCTGATTTAGTCATATGAATATTTGTAATTTCTTAAATTCGCATTGTATGTTTGATTATAATATAGATGTTTTCATAACCTAAATTAAGCAGTATGTGATAAGTACATAAAATTATATAAGACGATGCCTCACGTTGATAATGCAAAACCTATTCGTTATATAGCATATTGCATTTTAAACAACCGTCACTCTTTAAACAGTATTGGTACAACACTAGAAAATAAATTAGCATAATTAAAATAAATTCACAATTTATAAAGTGACGTACCACGCGGCTCGCACAATATCGGCCATTATGGTCCTTGGCTCCGAGTTCCAACAAATTTACGAACGGTAATATGACATTTTTTGCGGTTTATTTTGTGTGGTCACCACATTCTACCATTGACAATAGATAGGGATTCAACTATGCTTTTTCATTTACATTTACCATGGACATAGGAGTAGCACTATTCCTATTTCCATGCATTAACAGTTTCAAAAGGCTCGGTCCTGTTCGTCATTCCTCGATTCCAAATTTAAAGCCCATTTTTGCATTCTTTTCGAACATAAGCATGCATAAAATTTTTAAAACGAACACAACACATATTTACACCAACAAACGCACACTTGATTTCCTCTCGCATCTATGGCAAAACCGGCCTTCAAAAAGCTAGACCACGACTAGACCAAAGAGGATAGGGACTCGACCAAGACCTAAGCCTAAACCATTGAGAATAGATCTATTTCTAAACCAACCGACTGATCATATGGACCGACCGTTCGTTGACTCGCCGTGATTTCATTGGCTGCTATTCACATTTCAAATATTACGGACATTGAGTGTGGCAGGCGAATGGTCTTCGCATGTCATGAAATATAATTACGTGAAATTATAACAAAAAACAGGTATATTTGAGAGGTTTTATCTTCGCATTATTTCAAGATAACCAAAGTTCATCGCGCAAAATGATGCCCACCCTTATATACTCCCAAAATTGTTATATTTCGTGAAGTTTTTGTGTAACGGAAAATTGGGGTTGAATGCTTGGGGTTAACAGCCTCTCGCAATACTTCCGTGTTTAGTATACTAATTGTTATACTAAAGAATGAATAAACATCTTTTTGTGCTTAACTTTTTTAATACAATTTTCAGCTGTGATGGAGCAAGTGCAATGGTCCACGCCAAATAAAAATGGTATGAATCGACATAGTGGTTCACCTTCAAAGAGTCCTACTTGTCACAGAACCCCTACAAAGCAGAATGATGCACGACATAAACAAACCACCTACCAAAACTGTACAGGTGGCTTCACCGTTCTACCTAATCATATCACTCCACCTTCCGGATTTACTAAATTTATTGCCAGGAATCCCTTTGACGCTAATCTCACTAATAGACTACATCTGTCTGTGATCAGTCCTACTATATTCAGTAAGGTATAGAATAAATTCTTCTCGCTAAAATATTTTAAACAAATCTGAGCCTTTTGAACAGTTCAATAAGTGATATTATAAATACTCAATAAGTAATAGGATATGATAAAAAAATACCTTCACCTAATCAGTCACTACAAAAATGTTGATTTAGGTTGCTAGCCCACTTCAAGACTCGCCTAGCTTAGTATGGAGTGTCGATGAATTGGCCATTATTAAACCAGCTAAAATAGAAGAGTCTCCTGTACAACAATTATTTTGTTCGGATCCAGAGATTGAGATTAAGGCACAGGCTGCTATCAACCAATTTTTTAATACCAAACAGATTTTACCAAGTCCATGGGATCTTAAACGGAAAGAAAAAAAACTGGAAATGTCTACACCTACCAGGCCTCAAGAAGATTTAAATAGTACCAAAGATTCTCACAAATCGAAGAGAGACAGTAAGAAATTTTGACTTCTACAGAAATTCTTTAACAATAGATAATTATAACACATTTTTAATAATATCTAGGCTATGCGCAAACTGTACTTTCTTTACCTCCGAAATTACCACTGGATTTAGAGGAGGCCCTTAAGCCGTACTTTACATTTACACAGGTATCTATTTTCAGTTACTTTTTGTGAACGTGATAGAATCAATCACCTTCATTTTTTATTTATAAATAGATATCTGCGCATATTTCTTCTTTATTTACATATCCATTCTAGAAGAAACTCATCTTTCGCAAAAGCTGAACAAACAAATTATTGAAACCTTGACACTTTGTTGAAAGATCTAGCTCAAGTATTCTCTACAGTAAAAAACCATTTTATTAATAATGCAAGTATAATTCTAGGAACAGCATTCTGAGAATGATGAAGCCAATTTAAGTAATAGTTCTTTGCGAAGAAAGCTGTTTTTCTCACAAGAGGACAGTCCGGAAGATGAACGCTACAGTTCCATGTCACTCTCGCCCGTAAAATCACATGGATCAATGGACTTTGGTGTTAATTCTAGCCCTACTCAGAGCGGGATGCTGCAAAATGGACATCCTTTGGGGGTATTTCATGCAACATTGACGTATAGTTTGACAATGAGAGGTATAATTAAAAATATGTTTAAATTTGAACGAAAATTTCTTGCTATATTACAGACTGATTCGCAAAAGGTGGAGCGCAATCATGGAACGCCAATGGCAAACTCTGGGAATTTATCACCACTAAATATGTCTCCGATTCATAATAATATTAGCGACATGTCCTGTCAAAGTATCAAGTCTCGAGTTTCTCGATCTGTGGCTAGATTAGACTTTACAACTGACATGAGCATAGAAGTATCTATGATCACAGAGAAGCAGACTGACCTTAACAATGAGTCTAATATTTCAACAACAAGTTGCCGTTCAACTTTAGGTAACTATCAGCTTTTTATTATCGACGCCTAATTTTTTGACTTATTCGTTGACTGAAATTAAAACTTTTTCTTCCAAGGTACGTCTATGCTGTCTACGGAGTTGAATAGTTCAGCTGAAAATTCGGAACAAGTTTTAGGCAATGAGAAATTATGTGAGAGGACAAGACAGAACGAAACCGTTGAAATGATACTTTTAGGACACAAAACACCCCCGGTCACAAGCCCGGTGAATAAACTTGAACGTCATGTATGCCTCGGTCAACGAGAAGATAATAAGGACTGCTGGAATGTAGCCACGGAATGGTGTAAAGTGCACTCGCACGAGCAGCAATGCAATACTCATACTATTTCAGACCAACAAAGTACTTTGAATTTCGCTCAAGATACAGGATACCAAACTTATAGTATGAACGGTACCAGTGTGACCGAAAGCATTAATGTCACTCCAACCAAACAAAAAATTCACTTGGATGAGAAGATTATATATAATGATGAAGAGTTACATTTGTCAGACTGGAAAAAAAATCTGATTAATATATACAGCTCAACTCCTTCAAAAAATAGAGCTAAAGATAATTGAATTTCAGTACATGCCTTAAATAGATCTTAAATCGGTGTATGCGTATCGCAAGTTTCATTGTACTTTGAGATACATGTAGCACGGCATATTTATGACGGTGAAGTAAAACAACAGAGTTCTGTTATCGAATATTAGGATCATCAGAACTTTGATAATAATATGTAGAATTAACATTAATTGATAATTTGCAAGCCGCGATTAAATTAGATACGTGTTTGTCAGAAAATTTGTGATATTTTATAAATTTCTGAAACATATGACTGCCATATTTGTTGGATACTCGTAATATTATATGACTAGTATGTATTCTAATAGTTATTTTGTCTATAACTACATTCACTGCCTTTGTGATTGCTGATTTCACTTTACTATGAAATTTAGCTTGTGATTTAATGTATTCTCAAATTGGACTAGTTGAGAATATTAGATTAAGTGTACATAATATAGATATTGCTGAGTACTTAGTCAAAATGTCTTTTACGATTTATACATGTGTGTTTTTACCTGATTCTACCGAACTCTGTTCGCTAGTCGTAAATTACAGGCTCCTGTGACCATGGCAACTCATGCTCGTTGTTTTTTTTTTTCTTTAATTAGGACTCATCGTGCGATTCTTTGTGTAACTGACTCTGTGTGTCGGTGTTTCTGACAATTCATCTCGCGGGATTTTTTCAAAATACATACTTTCTGACGCTCTCTCCCCTTCTGGGATACGGGGGAAATATAGGATTCTTTTATGTGAAGATAACAAATGAGTGATTCCACAGATAATTTAAAAAAATATTCTGAAACAAATTTATTGCACAAGAATAGGGCATCATCCTCTGCAACAATCCTTGCGTAAGAGTCAAAGTTGTATGAATCAATTGATAACTGCTTTACGTTTAACAAACCTAAATGACAATCTAATTTTATGACTTTTGAATACATATAGATTGTTCAGTTACACCTGTAACACTTATGCTATGAATAAATAACAAAAAAATTGTGTATAGATAAAATTGTTTGAGATAATGTATAAATTAAGAGTTTATTAATAAATCGTGATAAAAAAAATATAAAATAATGAATGAATCAACATGAATTATATGACGGTATAAATTAACAATATGAAAATTGACAAAAATAATAAATATGACCTTACTCAAACAATTAAAATTTAGACGATGCCAATAGGGCGTATAAAAAATGACATGAAAATATCAAAATAAAAGAATAAGTAGGCGTACGAATTTATATCACAAGACAAAGATCAAAATAATCGGCCTATAAAAGAATAATAAATACATGTAAAATAACTAAAAGACAACACAAGAATGAGATGAAAGAATGAAAATGAAAATGATTAGTAAAATTCGAAAAGGTAATGATATCGTGACCGTTTTAAAATGGCGTTGTCAATCCTCAGCTATGCATCATCCAGAATCTCCCTCCTTTTCCTGGACTTCAGGTCTTATATAGATTAGTTTAGTCCATGATATTAAAATGCAGGCTCCAGGTCGTAATATGCTCGAAATATTCAGGTTTTCTTTTTTGAAATAAATGTAAAGATGACGAAGGTATGGTGAGTACGTTTGATGTGTATCGAAGAAATGAGGTATAGAAAAATGTATATTGAGGTGATCACCGATATCGAGGAAGTGTGTCTTCAATTATGTTCCTTCTTGCCTCGTACCTCTTATTCCTCCCACTCTTCGCTCTCTGATCCTCAATTCCCCTTCCTACATCCTATCGATCATCTGATGATTCGTTACACACCTATGAGTAAAAAACTTATTTCTGTAATAAGATCCAATTTTTAGGGCCATAGTATTAACGATTAGAACCACCTGAAATGACGCGTTTCCAAACCACCTTCAACGAGGTAGCATCCTCAGCTCGTTTCGATTTTTTCTCCAAATAGAACGATCGCCAAAAGTACAGTTTCTAGAATATGTAATATATTATTATATGTATATTCTACAAACTGTGCCGAGGGCCCTATGCAAACCACTTGTAGTTCAGCATCCCAAGCCTGGCAAAGTAGAATCTCGAACATACAACTGGAAAAAAAATAATATAACAGACACCTTGTACCATGAAAAAACTAATACACAGTAGTCTAAAATTTAGACATGTAATTTGCATTATGAATTACACAGATAGATAAGCATTGCATCTATGATTGCATGAATAAAAATCGTATGGATATATGCGAGGATATATGTATATATATGGACAAGTAAAACTTGCACAAAACAATTACACATAGTCACAAACAAAACATATACATAAAACACTACATAAAGAACATGAAACACGAAACAGAACAGATAAATAGATAATCATTATTTTCAAACATCTTATAACTAAACATTATTATCAAGAATAATCAATAGAATGAAACAGTAAAAAATATGAATCGCAACGGTACATTTTCTGAAAAGAGTAAAAGCATTCGTCAAGTAATTCATAAAATAGCAGACCTGAAACATATAGACAAGTGGTAAACATGTCATTGTTATAATATAGGTGTAATTTCACATGAAATTTTTGCAACGAAAAGACATAATTGGTAATTAATTTGTGAACCATGAAACATATTATTATAGTGGATGATATTTTCTGCAAAGATAAAAAACGTAAAATAATTTTAGCTGCCAAAATGGCTAGATCACGATGTGCGCCACGATCTCTGCAATTGGAGTAGTATTTTTCTGAATCCTGGAACGGAAATTAAAAATGTTGCTCAAATTATCAATTGCGGGTTATAAAATAAACTCTTTGAGGCGATGAAGAACTGTCCAATTTTCCAAATTTAGATATTGAAGGACGTACAAGGTATACGAAGTGCTGATTCCTGAAATCAGAAAGCAAAGTGGATTAGTAGCCAGGGACAGTCTATGAACAACATCTGATTAGCAATAGAACTAAAGACTGAACCCTAACATCTGTAAGAAAATTTTAATTAGTAATCAAACTGAAAATAAGAAGTAATGATTGGGACCTGTAAGAAAATTTATTAGTATTAACAGTAGGGAAATATTAATCTGAAAAATAAATCTTTGATTAGTATCTCAAACATAATCCTGTGGAAGTCAAGTACCACGTACAAAAAGGTGCGGTAGTGCTTGATTCCTTACAATTTTTCGGTTTTTGGGTTTAAAACGCATGGAGCGTTGCATTGTAGTTTTAGCGCCAAGTTCGCGCGCATTCCAGCAGCAGCGACAAAACTAGGGTTTTTATTTCACTTTAAAGCCCTGAAAGAAGATCTCTCAATACATACTCCCACCACCAATATCTGTAAAGTTTTTAGAGCGCCTTGCAAGCAAGTCACGCTAGTTATTGTTTTTAAAATTACCCAAATAGGCATGCACAAAATGAAATATGCTAAGACGCGGTATACCCGCACGAGCAGCTTCGGACTTGGAATATTTCTGCTTATCGAAATCGAAGAAATGCAATTTTTAATCGCATTTTTATATTCAAATTAGCCGGAGGAAGGGAGAGGAGAGGTATGTATGGCGTGGCGCTCTTTGAGCCTTCGAGCTCAACGTCCACCTCACTTCCATGCACCACGACTGGTACGAAGAGCAGAGCTGACGCATTTTACCCATTCCAAGTGACCACGAATATTACAGAAAAGCAAGAAACTTGATTTACTTTGACTTGTTTGTGAATTATTGATAGGAAGATGATCTATTAGATATCTATAGATATTAATAAAATGATCTAAAAGACCACATGAAAAGAATCATTAGAAAAATATCGAGCTAAATGTTGAAAAAAATTAAATAATGCAATTTGATAAACTCTACTGAATTAATCACTTGGGATTGCTGTGGAAAGTAAAGTTGCACTACCAATATCTTTCTTGCCTGCCCATTTTGTTAAGCCTACATCCAACCCAATGGTAAAGACTATAATGACTTGCACACTCGCATACACACTGCACACATTTGCAAAATAAAAACCCTTCGCGATACATGAATTTACCTATACCTGTCTTTCACCTATATTTATCCGAGAAATGATTTTACTGACGAAAGCCCCGATTCACACTTGCGCCGGCGTACCCAGACATTCGGTTCACATTCGTTTTGCCATTATTTTGGCAAATAACTTTTAAGAGAAAGGATATTAAAAAAAATCATTTTCAAAATGTACCAAGAACATTCCATTTCACTCATATCTCACATTCGTTGCCGTGGTATCTTGTTCAAAAACTTATTGTAAACTTGTTGTGTGTATAGGAATATGAAGGCTGCCCACGCCCCGGCCGAAGCCGTGATTTATTTAAATTTTGAGAAAAAGTGTATTTGTTATCAGGCCGAAATTCATTCAAACATCGATGATCTTTGAATGAATTTAGTAAATTTACTCTTGACAACGGAAATTATTCAATATATTGATAAATTCAATAGAATTGATTGAAAAATGTCATCGGTAAAGAAATGAATTCAGTTAAACTCATATCTATTCATTAAGCAAAAAAAGTTAAGGGCTAAAAGATTTGTGTAAGAAGAGAAAATTTTTATAATGATTAGACATCCTGTTTTAGTTCTAATGAATATACTCATTGGTACGTACCTAAAGGCGGGTTGCAATTTGTCTCAAATTGAGTCAAATGAATTGAAATTTTAAGCAAGCAAATAGATATAAAAATGCAAATCAAATTTCAAATTCGTTTAGCCGATGGCTGACCATTAAATTGAGACTACATGGGCTTAACTTTTCGCGAAAGCTATCCAATTCAGTTCCTGATGTACCTGAAAAAGTTGAGCCTATGCCTCAAAAAACTAAAAAAGTACGACTCCAACGCCAGCATACACCATCGCGTGAGCTGGCAAAGAAGTCGAGGGACTTTAAATGCGCTCCCATCGTCGTCGACACCAAGCCGGTTATGCACTTCAAATCCACCGCGGATATGCTCGAGTTACGGCAAGAATTCAAAAAGTATTCACAATGGCCACCGGCTTCGACTTGTTGCGTCCAGTATTGCCATTATTTTATGTTTCATTGAGCCGAATATAACCTCAGATAAGTGACGATTGTTACAGTCGTTGTGCGGCCGATCGTCACTTGTTTCAGGATCCGATATTCCCACGTATGATTTGAATTAGCAATGAATTTGGCGAAGACGAAGCAGATAATCCGAAATTCAACGTAGAAATGGCCTAGTCTCAGCCCCCTCATTTCTACTAAGCGGGCCAATCAAGAGGCTGCGTAGCGGCACGCTAGGTCACGTGACTTTCACCGACACGACGTACCGCCATTTTTAATGCGTTTAATTCAAAGGCGTCATACACGTGAATGAGGTAGGATCCTTTGGCTGATTATAACAAGATTTAAAATTCAGTATTATTAGGCACACTTATGTTCAAAGCGAGACACGGAGAACGACTACACGATTCGAAGTTCGATGTAGGAATGGCGTTACCGCGAAAACGCTCTGCATTTATGCCATACAACATGGCCGACGACACTACACCAATCAGGGGCCGCGTAGAGGCTCACTGGATCTAGCGACTTTCACCGACTTTGATGCGACGTATCAACATTTCTAATGCGTTCAATTTATCGCCGTTCTACATATAAATGAAGTTAGATTTTTCGATTGATCATAACAAGTTTTACAATGCGGTATTATCAGGCACAGTCACAGTTAAATTCATAGCGAGTCAGACGGAGTACAACTGGACGATTCGAAGTCGGACGTACGCGCGCAGCTCGCCAACTCCTGCCGAGCGGGACAATCGGGGACGTGTAGAGGCGCGCTGTACCTCGCGATTTTCACTGACTTCTGATACGGCGTGTCACCACATTTAATACGTTTAATTTAGCAGCATTATACACTTAAATGAGGAGTGATTCTTTGAATGGTTATCTCAAGTTTTAGAATTCTCTAGTATCAGGTACGGTTAAATGTACAAGTTACGTGGAGACAACGCGTTGACTGGAGAATGGAAATCAACTACTATTCAAATACGCCCTCTATTACCCATAATTCGAAGGATGTTCAAAACTGCAGTCAACGTCAGGCGTGTCGGCATCGCGTATGTTGTTACGTCGATGGTGTATATCGGCGCAGGTTGACCATCACTGGTTGTTTCGTAGTAATCCAGCGGTCGGGAGACGGGAGATTGCATGGCGGCAATTACACGCGCATCCAGTTTAGTTTAATGGGCCATTTACGATGTAACAATACATTCGACGTGAACCGGATCAGTCACCTCTCAGATATTTTTTTAATTTAGCTTGTCGATTGTCGATGGGGAGTTAGAATTTTCTGCCAGAGGATTTTTGAATTAGTGCAAATTTCCATTCATTATTAAGAATCGAAAAATCGGGCAGCGCTTTCTTCAAAAAATCATAACTTCGTCAAAAAAATGTTTTTTAGCATTTACGCGGATAGTGCCACAGATTTAGGAAAAAAATAGATGGCTCCAGAAAAGTTTATTCGTTATTTGTTTATTTAACAATTAATTTTTAAATGATTTTTAAAATATTGACGGATAGGACCAAAAATTTAAAAAACAATGCTGACGTATACTTTGAACTATACTACAGCCTGTAGAAATAGCACATTCCTGGAACTCAACTATATCGCTGTGGAGGGTCATAGGAAAGCTATGGTATTTTTTTCAGATTTTTAAATGATGTCGATCATTGTAAAAATGACTCGCGAATGCCGCCGCTGAGCGTCCACCAAGTAGCGACCAAGGAGTGCAGGTATAGATAGGGTATTCTGAATGGTTGGACGCGCGCCATCACGTGCCAGGCGGCGACGAGCTCGAATTGACGCGCGCCGCCCATTTTGATGATTTTTTACTCGAAAACAAAGCCGAACGCATCTCTGAAATTAATTCACAGGGTGTAGTATAGTTCAAAGTAATGTCAGCATTTTTTTTTAATTTTTCGGTTTTTTCCGTCAGTATTTTAAAAATCGTTTAAAAATTAATTGTTACATAAACAAATGATAAATAAACTTTTTTGGAACCATCTATTTTCTTCCTAAATCTGTGGCACTATCCGCGTAAATGCTAAAAAAAAATTGGATCTAACATCATTTTTGACGAAGTTATGATTGAAGAAAACGCTGCCCAATTTTTTCGATTGTTGATGATAAATGAAAATTCGCACTAATTCAAAGATCCTCTGGCACAAAATTCTAACTCCCCATCGACAATCGACATGCCAAATTAAAAAAATTTCTGAGAGGCGACTGATGCGATTCACGTGGAATGGTCCTAATCTGCTTTTTTGCCACATAGGTTATGAAGTGTCGGTTGTTTTTCACATTTGATAATCTCAGCTATGGCTTCTACAATATTGAGTTTAGCAGAAAAGACTTTTATTTTACATGGAGTCGACGTAAGTTAATATCTGTGAACTTCCAAATCACTAAATGGGTCTTTGCCAAAGTAATTATTTTGCAAAGCATTGTACACTCAAATTGTTTTTCTCTAATCCCCACTACTCTGAATATTTTTGTAGGACAACTTTCGAACGGATGGCAGAAGCCGATCTGATTATCGTCCGATGGAAGTCGAGACAAAGGTAATACCACATACCAGTGGCTCGGCTCGTTTGAGATTAGCTAATACAGATATATTGGTTGGGGTCAAAGTAGAGGTTGATACACCATACTCCTATAACCCTGATCAGGGTAAATTGGAATTCTTCGTCGACTGGTGAGTGATACTTACATGTCCGACAAGGGTGAATGTTGTTTTTAATCATTTTAATTTTTACAGTTCTGCTAATGCTACACCGGTATTCGAAGGAAAGGGTGGCGATGAATTAGGTACAGAAATAAGCAACACCCTGACACTAGCTTATCAGTCTCCCCATGTGCTTGATTTGACAACATTGTGCATCTTACCTGAGCAAAAATGCTGGAAGATATACGTAGACATTTTGGTGAGTGCCCAAAACAAAAACAAAATCTAGTTTACGGAATTATTACTGTCGTATGTGTTTCACAGATTCTTCAATGCGATGGTAATTTATTTGACGCCATATCAATAGCAGTAAAAGCTGCATTGTATAGTACGCAAATTCCCAAGGTTACTACAGCGACATTAGATGGTGGAAAAGCAGATATCCAACTATCAGATGATCCTTTTGATTGTGTTAAATTAGATGTCAGTAGTTTTCCAGTGCTTGTCACTTTGTGCAAAATAGGGGAAAATTGTGTTGTTGACCCAACTCCTGAGGAAGAACAGTGCAGTGCTGCAAGTATAGTTGCTGCGGTGATGCCTAATGGTCGTGTTACTTCTGTAGTAAAGACAGGATATGGTAGTTTACAACCATCAACCTTAGTGAAGACATTACAGCTTGCACAAGATATCGGTATTAAGTTGAATACAGGCATTATGAATGCATTAAAGGAAGAAGATGCTTTGGGGCCTCAGAGATCGATTTTCGGATTTCTTAAATAAAATTTTAATTATGGTATCATCATACTGTATACATCGAGGTTGGGTAAAACAATTGCAGTATAAATAGTCCAATTACAATAAAACAAACATGATCCAGATTAACAATGAGTAAAAATATACATACAAGTATTCTTAATTTTACACCATTTTACTTCACTTTTCATGTAGTAACCATTCGTGCAAGATTTTGCATTAAGCCATTTTTTCCAATAAAGAGAGAAGAATTTCGAAGCGTTCTTTTACCTAAATAATTGTATTTATCAATATACAATTTCCTTATGTCTGCATAAAAATAAGCCATTGACTTACCTGTTGAACCGTCCGATCAACAAGCATCTCGCTGATCATGATGAAAGTATTTTCTGAATACTCTTTTTTCATGCACTCTAATAATATTGCGTCTTCCTGCCTCGCCCAAGGCCTTATTTCGACTGTATCCTGAGCATTATTTTCAGACTCACTACCAGAATCGCTAGAAACATCCATTTTTTCAAGACTTACATCTGCCTCTGGATTGTCCTCGTGCATACCTGGGCCAG
The DNA here is from genome assembly GCF_917208135.1 of Athalia rosae. Classification (NCBI taxonomy): domain Eukaryota; kingdom Metazoa; phylum Arthropoda; class Insecta; order Hymenoptera; family Athaliidae; genus Athalia; species Athalia rosae. The sequence goes on from NC_064026.1 coordinate 16,573,324, forward strand.
TTATTTCATCATAATAATAGAAATGAATGTTCATTATATTGAATATAGGTAATAGGAGGCTCATTGGTAAACAAAATGAGTTGACTTACTTAGTTTTGTTTCTTCTTCTACATCATCGACTCTACAATCCTCTGGTCTCGAATTTTCATCCTGACTAGTATCTTCATTATGAGATTGTCCTGTATTATCGGTGTTATCCGGATCCAGAATTTTTACTTGTTTTGTGGAGTTTTTATACCCAGATTTAGTTTGTTTCAATCGTGAAATATCTTGCGCCTCTCTTTTTTCTGCCCTCTCTTCCCGTTTAGTTTTCACTGGAGACATGGGATCTTTTTTCTCAGCTGAACAATCATTACTACCACTCATTTCTATGGGTTTTGAAGATTTCTTTTGTTCCTTCGACTTGAATGAAATTTTATTCATCCGTTTGGATTTCAATAACATTTCCTCTCCCTCTTTGGAAGGCGAAGTTTTATTTGCCTTAGTATCAGCTTGATCAGAAGAAGTTTTTGATGATTTACGACGTCTTGTAGGTGTAGCAGGTACAAATCTTTCTGCAGTTTTAAGTGACACTCTTGTAATATGTTCTTGTTTTTCATCATCTCCTCCAGGAAAGGTAACTTTGGCTGGCCGCAGACCCTCTGATGTTTGCAGATATATCCTTCCATTTAGAAACTATTCGAATCATCAATCATTCATAAATTCATGAACATATATCAAACTGAGTATTGATCAGATTTTGTGCACATAATTATCAGATACTCACTCTCGTGCCGCAAGATACACAATGTTCACTTCTGCTTTTTAAATTATGATCATCTAGATAGTGGCACTCGCACTTGCAATTATCACCGCCATAAGGATCCTCCTGAGATGTTGATACCGGAATTTCGATATTTTCATATAACTCAGGTGCATCTTCTGCATAAATCTTGGTTTTATCATGAGGGCCTAGAGGGCAAGTTAGGTTTTCAAACATGTGTGCAGCGAATAAGCTGAAACATATATGTATATGTAATACGAGTTACAATAATTATTTAACATTGATCATAATATAGTCACCTTTCTGGCGGTTTTCCATTAGGCAAGATTTGCAAAAATGTGTCCATCACTAGTGGATGTCCCTTGAGAAGTGGACCCATTACGGCATTGACCTTTTCCAAACTTACACGAGGTTCAGAAGCTAACTGTGTTATGGCCTGCATAACTTTTGAAAGTCTAGATGGCTGTTTTGCAAAATAAATTTGTGCAATTTCGACAAAATCGCTCATTTTTTGTAGCATGGCATGCTCCACTGATTTACCGACAATTGCTGCTTGATGCGGCTTCAAGAACAGCAAGAAATCTGAACACAATTCCGGATAACCCACCAATTTTTCACAAACATCTTTGTAAAGCTCCACTGTGAGAGATTCTTTAGCAGCTTCAGTTGCTTGCTTAATTACGTTGTTTTTGATAAATGATTTGGAGGTTGATTGTCTTTCCTGAGATCCATCTAGACAAACTATTTCCTCTTCTTTTGGCACTTCAGATAGGCATGGCTCTTCGGTTTCTGTTTGATTGAGGGCCTCAATTTTTTCATTGTAGTCCACAAGCAATTTACTTACGGCTCTCAATATATCAGCATTAGGATCTAGTACCTTGTGTAACTTATCAATAAATGATACTGCAAATTCTGTGAAAAATGCGTAACATTGATGATGGTCATAATTTTTTGAATTCAAACGCTGATTTTAATTAACTGTACATTGCCAGACTTTCACTTACTTGTTGCTCTCTCTTCCTGACTCAAATCATTCTCAGCCTCCACCAAACGTTTGATATTTTCCAACTCTCGCGCTTGTTTGGCCCGTTTTCGTATGGCTGTATCTTTCTTAATGGTTGTACTAGCTAACATTAACTCTGCTATCTCATCTTCATTATCCTATTTATATATCGAAATCATTCAATATTCCGTTGTAAACAACGACAAGAGTCACACTTGTATAATATACAATACATTGGAAAATACCCATACCCCGTTGCTTGATGTGGATGGTTCCTCAGAATTCTTGGACAAGCCTCTTTTTCCACGTGTCTTGACACCGGTGGTACTTGGCGAAGGTCCTTTATTACCCAGAATCTGAGCCATCATTTTCATGTTCTGTGCGCTGCGTATCTTTGCAAGTCGAGGTGTAGTTTTTCTCAACTGAGGACCATCGATGGATGATGGCGCATTCCTTTCTTCCTTTAACGTCTCGTGTTGATCATTACTTTCAGTCACTGTATCTACAGTAGTGTGTTCATCACTTTCAGTCATACCCTTTAGAGATGAGAAATCAGATATTTCTGGTGTATTTTCACTAGAATTTTCAGATGAATCTGCCACTTCACACCTTGATTTCACAACTGAACTATTTCTAGCACTATTCAGTGGATCATCAATTTGATTTTGTATAAATAATGATGGACTCTCAAGTGATTCAACACTCTGCAATTCCCCGGCATCAGGCCTGATTGATAATTTCTGTAAGCCATTGCCTGTCTTTTCCAGATTACTGTTTGGGTTTTTAGTACAGTTAGTATTTTTTGTGGGTGTATTAAGAAATGGCATAGTAGGTAGCATGTTGATAGTGGGGTTTAGCAATTCTTGGTTCAACTTGTGCATTGAAGCAGTCGGCTGCACGCCAGAATTGCCATTAATATCCAACTTACAATTAGATGGTTGTAGAAGATGTTCACACAGCTTCAATAATCTATTGCGTCTTGATTCACTACTCTGGTCAATTACCTGTTCTAAAATTTTTTGCCAATTCTGTGGCAGCGTACTTATTTTTTGTTCCCTAGGTTTTTTTAAGTCACTTTCATCTATTTTGCGGATACAGTGTACAAGCTTTGGTAGTTTCTTAGTCTTATACCATTCCTTGATTACATTATATCTTCCTCCCGTGCGACTAGAATTTATGTGCCTGACAATATTAGGCAGCTCTTTGGTTGGTAGAAGATATTGGATAATTAATTGAACTATCTCTATGAACTGTGCACTTTTGGTTTTTAATTTGGATGAATTCATGTTGACAAAAGGTGTGAATTGTTCGAGTCCTAATCCTATGAGCTGATTTTCAGAACTCAACCATTTTGAAGACCGAGTTTGTTTCCGAGAGAATTTGAACGGGCACTCAGGTAGAAGCTGGGGGTACATCAAAGCCTCACTATTTAAAAATAGTTCTTGTATAGCAGGATGAAATTTGGGAATGTATTTAATTTTTTGCCAAACAGCGACGTTATCCACGGCATCTTCTTGCTTTACAAACGCGATATAATTTCTCGATAATTTCTTATCCTCAAATTTTTTCTCCCAGTTCAAAATCAGTTCCAAAGCAGAGGGCAGATTGATTGCATTAAAAGCAGAATTTTCGCCATTACTCAAATACTTCAAGCTCATCAAATTTTCCTTGGACGTTTTAGCCTGATTGTGCCATTCAGGGTGCATGTAGGTCATAGCAAAATGTTGCGCCATAAGCTGAACATGCTGAGTCAGTTGAACTTCCAACAACATGCGTTGTTCAGAATTTACTAGTTTAGGCAAGTTAGATTCTGCTAGAACCGGTAGTAGCTCTATCACCGAGCCATTAACAGAGGTGTTCTCGTTAAAGGAAATTGTATTATCTGCATTTTTTTTTTTTTTAACAATGTCTTGATCTTGTTTGGAAAACATATCTGAAAACTCAAACAGTTCGGCAACCAAATTATTCAGCTCTTTTCTTGTAACTTTCACAGCTTTATCCATCCGTAATTCTTCCTTATCCAGTAAGTCAGTTTCTTCGTCTTCTAATATGTTGTATTCTGGATCAGCTTCTGGATCATCATCTCCAACAATTTCTTGAGTCAAAGGCTGCGTGAATTCTTTTAAAAAGTTATCCCAATCATCGTCAGCATCCCAACCCCAATCATACATATCAGTAGTGATATCAGGAGGTACAAAAGCCTGTTCTATCTGTTCTAAAGGTGTCTCACTGAGTGAAAATTTAGATCTTGTTCTTTGACCAATATTCTCACTTTCCATAGGAACGTGAGGAATATCTGGAACTTTGAAGAGCTCATCCTCATCATATCGAACATCTATATTCTTTTCTTGTTGCAAATTGTCGGGAGCAGGATTTAGATCTGGCCCATTTGCTGGAGTTGAAGGTTGGGAATCCAAATCACTTGAAATTGAATTTTCTACTTCCCTCTCATCGTCACTTGGTTCATCTTGTCCAGGATGGTATTCCTCATCGGATGAATCTTCCGGCAATTCCTCTTCTATTAATACCTGTACTTCAGATCCTCCCAATTTTTTAGCTGGCGATATTGGCCAAGGGATATCTGGTTGAGCCATTGCCAATTCCCTGTCATTCAAAAAATTAATTATTGAGACTCACATAAATCTCTTAATGTTTATCACACAGAAATTCATTCATTGAATTGCACAGTTCTTGAAATCAATAATATAGATAACACATACTTTGCTTTAGCCCTGGTTAGTTTAGGTTCGAATGTAACATCATCTTCCAAGTTATATGCTCGTCGTTTAACCATTGCCATGACATGTTCATTAGTGATGACATGTTTGAGTATGTTCTTGACATTTTTTGCTGTTAGATTAGTCCGAGCAGCTTTGGCATCTAATTGTCTTTCAATTTCTTCTTCCATCTCATTGAAAACCGATATGTCTTGATCCATCTCTCTCTTTCGTTTCAGGACATTTGGGGCTTGATAATTGTCAATTTCTGATACATCTATTTCCAATTCTGCATCAGAATCTGAATAAATATCTTCGTCCATATTCTCAAGGCCTAAATTAAAGGAAAACGAGAGATTATTTGGCTTTGATTCATCATGATCAGTAGATGCACTCTTGTATTCCACTGGGCTAGTGTTATTCAATCGGTTTGTGACATCCATGTTGACAGATAGCTGTGTACTCTGCTGATTCTGTGAAAAAAGGTAACCTCAAAATTATTCAACATGTTCATTATATCACACTGATCCGAGGATTTCATTATTCTATTCTGATAAGTGATAATATAATCAGTATCTTTATCGAGGATAACCGAGACTTACGTTATTTGTAAACAGAGGCTTCGATCTTCTGCAGAACAGATATCAACAGACAATATTCTTTCATCAATGATTTCACCATCTCATATCCTGAATTCAATGTTGAACGAGATTTGCACGAAAGTATAGGTTCAAGCTTTTTCTGCCTGTCATAAAACACATTCCTTATTTTAATAGTTAAGATTTTTCTAACTTCATTAACGCGATCGTTTACACGGGATGCCGGATGCTATAGTTTTCGTACAAGGTCGTTTTGGGCCGTTCTAGTAGCGAGCATCTGCTCGGTGTAACATTCTGTCTTCAATTTGTGTATTTAATCAGTATATATGTTGAGTGAATTAATCAGGATTGTTCACTAGTGATCCGCAGAGTTGGAATTTGAAATATCATGTTGTGCTACGAAGGAAAAGTCAGCGTGTTCACATTCTTTACCGGGGTAGTTTTCGCCTTGTTGCCCAAGTTTCTTTTTAGGTTACAATTCGAGACGTACGCTTTGTATTTTCAAAGTGTCTGGCTGACTTATGTTGCGTTGTACGTTCTTCTTAATTTTTTAATCGTCATTACCTTTCGTGGTTTCACCTACCAAGTAAGTACTTGTTTTGCAACTGTTCTGATTTTATAAACTTTCCATTTTGAAGTGGATCAATCTGAGAAATTTCAGGTATCATGTAGTAATAAGCTACTATCATAAGTATTCTTTAATAAGTTCTTCAATTTGGTTAATCCTAGGTTGCGGTACGTGCAACATCGTTGGGTTATGCATTTGGAATTGGAATATTGATATTTATAACTGCGCCGTTATCATGGAAAATATTTGGAATATATATGTCCGTGATGGCAATGTTTCATTACTCAGAGTTCCTTGCCATTGCTTGGACGAACCCAAAAGCTTTATCTTTAGATTCTTTCATATTAAATCACAGTGTAGAGTACGGAACTGCTGCATTCATCAGCTGGCTAGAGTTTGGTTTGGAAAGATATTTCTTTCCTTGGCTCAAAGAACCGTGCCTAGTGTCTTATGTTGGATTGTGCCTTTGTATTGGTGGAGAAATTTTAAGAAAATTGGCTATGTTCACTGCGCGACAAAACTTCAACCACCTCATACAAAGCACTAAAGCCGAGGACCATCAACTGGTCACGCACGGAGCTTACAGACTTTCTAGGCATCCGAGTTATGTTGGCTGGTTTTATTGGTCGATTGGAACACAGGTATTTCATTTGCTAGAGATATACGGAAATCTAGTAAATAAGTTGCCATCTTTCGTGTTCTCACCTGGAACATGGTATTTTTCAGTTAATACTCCAAAATCCATTCTGCACAGTTTGCTATACATTCATCTCTTGGAGATTTTTTCAACAGCGGGTACTGCTGGAAGAGATGACGTTGATTAAATTCTTTGGAAGAGACTACATAAACTATCAGAAGCAAACTGGTACTGGGTTGCCTTTCATTTCTGGTTACAAATTCGACTTATAGTGCACCACCATGGTGTGAGTACAGTAAAGACAATACTCTAAGACATCGTTCACGGCGTTCATTAAAACCTTTCACAAAAGTTAAAGGTGTACATCAATCATGTATAACAGCACAAGAATTAGTTTAATTGTATTTTTCTATATTATCATTTGAATTAGAATACTCTGATCTAGACAGGATAACTCAAATTTGTTTGTGGTAATGGGAAGTCTTCTAATCAAATGCAATTCTTTACCTGCTTGTAAATAAACAGTCAACGTGTAAATTTTTTATAAGTTCAATCGACAGTTATAGGGTCTAGAACTCCATGCATGATAGACTTTGGTTGAACAATATGTTACTTAAAAAATTCTTGTCTTAAATAAAACCATAGAACAGTATATTAAAAATAGGTATAGAGGATTACTTCTCAAAAAAATCATCGGTTTATATGAAAATTATATTTATTGTCTCATTTCATGTCGGAAATTAATATATATTTATGTATACATATATATTAATTGTTGTTGTTGTTATTATTATTATTATTATTATTAATTATTAATTATTATTATATTATCATTATTATGAATTATTATCATTATTTTATTAATATATAACAGTACATACTTTCAAACATTGCCATACTTGATATGATACTTTCAGAGCTCACGATTTCTTTTACCTTTAGAAATATCTGCCTATTCATCGCGTACCCGATATTTATGTGATATGACTTTGAAACAACTTTTTTGTGATAACAATATTAATCAACGAATCGGGATCGCTTGCAGCGTAACAATAATAATATCTAGTCTACTCTACAAAAATTTTAAATTGTACGAGAAAAGCAGTTGTTGGCATTTTTATTTATACACTTTGAAGTCATCAACGATTTTCAGCAACAATATTGTAAATAATTGTGCAGATTTGCTAGCAACGTTACGTTTCATTTCTTACTTGGATAGACGATTTTTATTTTTTTAAGATAATACGAGATTCACTCTCACAACTACGAAATACCCATGGAACAATTATATGTTTCTATTTTATTTGCACGTTCATCCGGAAATTATTCATTATTTAATTCGAACTTCACATTGCTGTTGTCTGTTCTAAAAATGTACGTAACTGCTATAAATAATTGTACATTTGGTCAGATGATATTCGTTTGAATAAAAAATATTTCAAGAATTGAGTTAACTTGAGAGTTATCACCTGACTATAATAAATCACTTTTTTTATCTATTTCTTTGCATGAAAATAGACTGCGAACTTATCACGGATCTTTGAACCAATTTAGTTCTTTAAAGGCAGCTGAAGTGTTGGTTACTTACACAGTTTCGGGTTGTAGAATAAGTTTATATTTGAAATATTCATGGATTTCTGCAAATAATTATCGTAGAATAAGAAGCCTATAGCCATGTTTTCTATTTCGAAGCATACGCATAATATGTATTATATGGATAACATATCGCCCATTGTTTTCATGGAACAATCAAGCGATTTATCGTAGCTAGCTGTCTAATAAGTGAAAAAATATAACTATTCACCATGTGCTGCTGTGTATCGCGAACTTATGGCAGGTAATATATCAGTGCGATCTTTCCTTAGTACATTCATAAGATTACTATTCAACGATGATCATACAAATTTGCATACGTAGCACCAAGCATCACTATTGAAATTATTTTTTGTCGTACTACGATTTTTGATAATCAGAATTCTATACCAATGTAATCTACAGTGTCCCATGTTTGATCAACTTTACGTACATATGTATTATTCACTTGTACAAATGTGGGTTGGGGAGTGAGCGCTAACCACAATATGCGTTTCTAAGCAAGTAATCAAAAAAATTAACTATCAAATGACGTATACAAGCACCGACCATTGAAATGAACCCTTGATATCAATGGCATACACTATAGGCTAGTATGAATAGAACATGTCTTTCGTTCAATCATTGTAAAACTTCATTTATGAATTAATTTTCGAATTTTTTTCAGTGGCACAGTGTGGCACGATTTTAGATTAAATTTGGTCAGTGAAATATTCGTGAGCGTTAGTCATTCAACTGTGTACTGGTTATGCATTTTGAATTGAACGAGAAATAATATCATTAGTAGAATAGGATTATCACGCTTTAAATAAGGTAGTACAAAAAGACTATAATAATACAAAATTACAATGCTATAGTATTATTATAGCTACATACATCCATGTATGCAGATAAAGCCTTCAATCCTATTTATTCCTTAAGATTAATATCTTCTCTATTTGAGAGCCAAAGAATCTGAATATTCAATTCATTGTTTGTAACATCGCTTCGTAGATTCCGAAAATTTGTCGTTCTCGAGATCTATTTCGTCACATACGAAAATGTTGAGTAGTCTCACATCTACACCTTGAAATGAATTTCGAATTTTCACCAATGCTGAACTTGTAGATGATATTTCAATCCGGAGTTTGGATTCTTTGGCACTCAAGCATGGAGACTTACTTTCATTTATCTTTGGACATGACCACCATCACCTCTTATCGGAGGGCCGTCGATTCCGTCACTGCAACCAAATAATTTGGATGATGATTATGCATGAGAATTAAAAATTTTGTAAAATTGATATACGTCATAAGTAATGGAATTCATTGCGACACAGAAATTGCCGGGGTATTTATATCGATTTTCATATTTTACCTCAGTCTAATCTTGCAGCTCCACCCATGAGTAAAGCATTAAATTATGTAGAAATTTGTTTAGTTATTGACAATATTAGGATTTTGTGTAAGATACATATTTTTCGCACCACTAAATATGACCAACGTACTACAAAACACGTTAACAGTCCAGGTACCATTATTAGAATTTCGAAAAATGTGTAACTTAGACAGAGAGTTGAAATTAATCACTCTGATATTCTATTTTATTAGATATAGTACCTATTAGAGTAACAATTGCAGTTCGAAGTACTGCAAAAATAACTTTATGCAATCTTACATCCATTGTGAAGATAACGAGATTTGGGACTAATATTAGTAACGAGAGATTCCGAAAATTAGTTGGAGCTACATTTAGGGATGGCTTGGGGTGGATAATGTTCACGGGGGGTGGTGGCACGAAGGCATCAAATATATCGGCATCTGCGTCAGTAAATACCAACGAGGATGGAATCCATCTGGTTCTATGCAGCGTGTAAAATAATTACAAATGTTGAAGATAATAAATTAAAACTACATCCTGGTTATTATCAAGATCTGCGATTAAAATTAAATTATGTTACCTAGTGCAGGGATATACATTCTTTCCCCTGATCGCTTTTTCTCCAATGTCTATCGCTCCGGAATCCTGAACTTCAAGGGTGTAAATACAGCCGGAAAAGCCGTCTTGATATCTTTCAAAAGTCATAGCATAATCTGGGACACCTCCGAGGTAGACGCTACCCCTTGCATTGAGCATTTGCTGCAAGCCGTCACTTGCTCCGCTTTCAGTGTGCTCTCCGTTCAGTTCGATACTGCCTTCGCTACCTTGACGTTTTAATACAATTCTATGTCGTTCTCCGTCGTCAACTTTTTGCGCCGTTACTCTAATCACTGCAGGTCCAGATCCGAGATTATATTGGTATTCCACGTATCTGAAAGGTTTATTATTTATTTTGTGTCGTACTTGCTATGTTTGGTAAAGTACCAATTCTATTTTTATAGCTCCCGATCCGAGAAGATATGGCACTATTAATTGTCTTCCAAATTACCCATCGACTACAGCTAAGGATATGTAATCGTTAGGACTTAGTTCGGCAGGCGTCTGTCCATGCCACATTATTACACCATTGCTTTTGTTTGTTGAAATTTCGAATCCTATGAGCTCTTTTTCCTCCTCATGCACCATTACGGAACGGTCGAGTTCGAGCCAACCATCTCCGTGAAATGCGACGTCATAAGATATGTCCACCGCTAAAATTCACAAGTAGTGTTAACGAAGTAAAAATTAACAGAATTATCAGAGAAAATACATTTTGTAGTAGACTTACAAATTTCACATCTAACTCCGTTGAATCCCAGCCGACAATCACATTTGAACCCTCCGTGAAGATCTGTACACGTTCCTCCATTTCTACAGGGACTTAGCATTTCGCACTGCTTTAGAACATTCTCGCAATTTCTTCCCACGTATCCGTATTCGCATATGCAAGAATAATCAAGAGCGTGCGTCGTCTGACACATTCCATGAACACATGGATTAAGACTGCAGGGATTAAATGATGTGGTTTGGTGTGTAGTCGTCGGTGTTGCGGATATTGTCGAAGATTCGTTTACCAGGTGCTCGGTTTGATTTGAATATTTTAGAACGCAATCTCTGATATTCGAAGAATCGACAATAGATTTGAGAATATCGATGTTTTGGCCAGATATATCGAGCTGTTTGGAATAATTTTTGAATTGTGGAATAATTGCACATTGAGATTTTCGATTAGATAATTGTGTACTACGGTTATTGGATTACGCAAGTTACCTCGGTGATACATCCTCGGAAGTTTCTGTCGATTCCTACATTTTTATTGACCCTGATCTTCTGTCTATTTATGCCCCCAATATATAACAGAGTATTGAGAGTCATAGATCTCAAAGATCCTGGTGACCTTCCTTCGACTTGCGGCTCTCCATTCACAGATAATTTTCCTTCTTTGAAATCTCTAGCTGCTCTTACGTGAAGCCACATCCCTGGTTGGATAACGTGGTTTGATCTGACAACTGCCATTCCAGAGCCTGAGTCAAACCGAAGCTCCACATGTCTGTCTTTTATTATAAGAGCAATGAAGTCACCCACACCTTCATTACTCTGGGAACAGTACATCAGGATACCGTCGCCTGGGTCCGATGGTTTAAATTTCATAGCTAGTTTAAGCCTGGGATAAATGAAGTACAAACAATTATTTGTCGAATCATTTTGCCATTTGTTTTGCAATAAACTTCAAATCGTGTGTTTGTTTTAGATCACAAATTAATATTGAGTCTAGTTGTTAACGATCTTTCCAAATAATGCTGATATGTACACAAATTTGATAATCAGTTAGCATTACCGGATATTAAAAATATTGATTATCTACTGACAATTGCAACTCAATCAGAAAGCAATATTTGAAAATGATTCGAACTATAAGCTTGTCCCAAACCAGCCTTGCGTACAATTCCAAAAATTCTTTTTACTTTTACTTATTTTTATACAGTATTGCAAATAATTTTTGAATCAGAAGTTAAGAAGCGTATATGAATGAATTTCTCTTCCCCGAGTATGGTGTCATGCCGTGTATGTGTGATTTCATGAAAAAAGAGTTCGATGCATGATTAATAGCACTAAATTATTTTGTTCGGAACTACGTAATTCATGCATCAAATGGCTCCGAAGAAACATATACAAGTATATGTACATACACTATCTAATGTCTAGGGATTGGCCAAAGACCTAGTGGATGTGTGAGGGTGTTACAAAAATTGTTACATTCTAAACAGTGAAGGAAGACAAAACAAAAGATAAAAAAAAAAAAAAACCAACAAAATAATTTAACTTGTCACATCAATTTTTATTTGCTCGTAAAATATTTTCATATGTATATGTATAGTATGTATAGTAGAATAGGCTTGGCCTACTGAGTATATATGTATAGATATCCATTCATATGTGTAAACAAATAATTTTATATATATATATAGATTCTTATACATGTAAGTACAAACAGATTACATAAGCTAATTTTTATTTAACATCATAACATTTCTATAATGTTGCCGCTCCAATTCATTATTTATTTAATTTTTTATCCAATTTTTTAAGCCTTGTATTAGGTGTAGTTAAATGCAACTGGTGTGGCAGTGGTTTGACGCCTAACTTAATAATAATAAAAAGAGAGAAAAAAAAACAACAAAATTTAAACAGAATTCAGAGCGACGCGTTAAATGCATTAATTAAAAAGCTGTACAAAATATTAATTATTAATCAGTAAACTGACTGAGGTTCTTTCACTACATTTTATAGCACCACAGTATTTGTTATTAGATATTATCTACCCGCGACGCAGGTTGTAACCTCATTAGAGTACAGCAACGTTCGATTTAATAAAAATTGACCTGTTATATTCTTACAAAATGGATGATAACACAGGTTTTGAAATACCTGATGAAATTCTGTATATTGTTTACAACAGCGGATCTTTGGACAGTTATCGTTTAATCGTTGCACGCAATGATGTGCACGTATGTTGTCAATTGCGTTGTGAAATATGTATAAAATATCGGTAGTAAAAATAGATGTTGTTTCTGAACGATCTATACGTGCATCGGATTTGGGTTAAATTTATTGTTTAGTGTGATTGATGGTGTGGTCTGGCTCTGTTTTTTTTAAGTGAGGGCACGTACGATCGAGAGTTTGACCCAGATTTTTTAGGGAGATATCGTTTAGGGTGCCTGAAAATAATTTTAGCGCGTTAGGTTTACAGAAGTTTGGAGTAATTCTGGAAGTCTGTTAAAATGAGCTTGGTACAGAGAAGGAAGTCTTTTCACCCGGTTTCAAATCGACCTCACCCATAATTAGTTGTATCCAAATAAAATTTTGCAGTATAAATTGTTTTACCGTGTACTTGAAAGCATTAAAAAAAAATATGATAGAAATGAAAAATATATTGAAATTCAATTTTTTTCTTCTTCAAATAGAATAGACAGCCAAGCAAAAGAAAATTGAATTGCTTTACGACAGAAATCAGTATTGTAAAAGAGGTTGCGATGTACAAATTACTTTCCATCAAATTCTACAGGGTTGTAAAATATATTTCTACCATGCAATATCGTACTTACTTTCGCACAGCTTTTGGTGTTTGATACGCCAAGAATGCATTCCTGTCATGGAACGCTGGGTGATTAACTGACGTATCAACTTCACAATTAGGTCCGGATTTACCAAGAGGACAGTAACAGAGGAAACCGTTCTCCTTGTCGACGCATTTACCTTCACCGCAGGCACCTAATTGTAATCGACATGCGCAAGTTAATGAAAAAAGGAATCGCATTGAAAGTGGCGTGCATTGATCACGCATAGGCATTTCATTTGCGAAGTAGTATAAAGAAATACTGACCTTGGTAACATGATTGTCCAAGGCTGTTACAATGTTTCCCACTGTATCCCGCAGGACATAAGCAAGTGTAGCCTTGCTCCGTTGCCGACTCTTGGCAGGCACCATTGTTACTGCATGGATTTTCAGCGCAAGTTTCACAAGTTGTTACTCCGACACTTAATGACTGATCGGCGATAAGATCTAGTTGATTTTCTCCGATCACCAGCCTACTGATACATCCCACAAAGCCAGAGGATACACCGGCATGTCTACTGATTGCTCCATAATCGGGAACTCCTCCGACGTATAGCGGTTCCAACAAATCCAATGCTTCGAATCTACCTGCAGCTATACCCGTGTAGGGACCTTCTCCATCTACCAGCATTGTTCCTTCTTTGCGATTACGGTGAAGCGTAATTGTGTGCCATTTTCCAAGAGTAATTGGCTTCTGTGCTCTTATGATAGCTGGACGAGATCCTACATTAAACCTACAAAGAGAGAAGTGTTAGATTGAACAATCGTGAAGCTGTTGCAGAGGCTAATTATCTAATACCGTATTTTAATTACTGAGGGATATGATGGTAAATACCTAAACTCGGGATACCCTCTCACGAGGGAGAGAACCAGGAAATCACCGTCATCCTGGCGTGATTGACCGTTGTATAGAATAACACCATCATCGTTTTCTGGTTTGAATGAAACTTCAATATTGAATCGTAGAGACGCATCAGGTAAAGGAGGGAAAGCCATGTAACTTTCAGGTGCCTGGCTAAAGTTAGGTACAACACCAGTAACTAAGAGGACCTGTGGTGCTTCGACGTTCGTTTGACCGTTACTTGCTGTGCAGATGTACGTGCCTGCATCTTCAGCTTTCACATCCATTAACTGCAGTTGGTTCTGCAAATGAATTACAGATATCAGTACTCAATAGCTATGATATTACCTTGATGTATTCAACTTCTTGAATAGTTGCATTAAAAGATAGCCAAGATGTAATTGCTTGAACATTGAAGTATGTTCATCTTTTATTCTCTACATACATCATATGTTCGGCTGCTAGCCGGCAGAAGACCTCCAAGTTTGTTCCATTGGAATCTGACTGGTGGTTCGAGATCAACACTACAGTCCATTACTACGCCCGAACCATAGGGTGCTGATTTTGTTTCGACAGCTGGCGCATCGTTATTTCCACCTGGATTTGCGCAAACATATGGGATAAGTGATAATGACTACACATCGCAAGGCCTAATAATGCCTGGAGTGAAAATTCTGAAATCTGTATTACAGATTGTTACAATGACTTTTTTGATGGGTGGATTGATATAAGTATTACTCACCCGAAACGAGTCGGTTTGCATAGATATAAAATTACGAATCACTTTGTTAGTTTGTACAGCATACAACATGAAATGAACCAGTTTAGCGGTTCTAGAGAATTACGAGATCTTGTCCGTCCTAATAAAGTAGTTTATTTCATGGGTTTCAATTACCTTCAATTTGAAGATCGTAATCCTTTGAAAAGGTGCCTTCCGGAGTATCAGCTACGCACCGATAAGTACCACCATCTCCTATCGCAACATCTGAGATTCTTAAAATTGATCCACGGCTTAGTGAGTTGGGAGGAAGTTCAGGATGATTCGGCCTGACCCATCGAATGCGTGTGTCCCGGCCTCCAGAGGCATCGCATTGTAAATCAACGGTGTCTCCAATATTTACCAGATCCTGGGATGCTCGAATACGGAGAGATACCGATGACGCAGGAGCTGTTCAATGATTAATATACGCACATATTAGTCAAAGCTTATGGGTCTACGCGGAAACCATAAGTCCCCTAAGGATACGACCTTGGAATGTCTAGAGTTTACTTATACGTTCAAGATATGGAGGAAATTGAAAAAACCATGAATCTGGCGTGAACTATTTGAACATAGTGGTAGCAGATTTGGTACTTTGAACAATTGGTTTTTTTTTTCTTTTCAAATTCACGCAAATATCGAACGACTATGGGACTGATAGATTCCTACTTTTGACAATAGTACACATGTATATACAAATGAAACATGAAGAATTACACTGACCGAACCAAAAAATACAGGATACATATAGCTTCCAGCAGAAAATGTGCCGGCGCTGAGGAGTAGCTTTGTATTCAATAATTTCTTAACATCTGAATAGTATTTGCAAACATGATAGCAAATTAATTAGATCAATGATCTATGCTATATGTTAATGAGAGATGTTACTACAGATCATGAATTTTCCCAGGAACATAAAGCGATACGAGGAATGATACATGTAGAGACCAAAGAATACCATGTAAAGGTCTACGACTTCTATTGTATCATTGATAGGGGGAAACAATTGACGCAGCAGAATACAAGTGATATGAAGACGAATTGAATTCATTGGCATTGGCGCTATACAAGCAAGATGAATCGTACAACAATAGACAGCACGCACAAACACATCCATGAACAAACCGATTTTGTGATGGAGATACTGACGAGAGTATCCGTTAAAGCAGTGATGCTCGTCGCTCCCATCTCTGCAGTCATCAGTACCGTCGCAGAGATACAACTTATCAATGCATTCCGTACTTTGGCATTGGAATTCCGTTTCACTGCAGAGTACTCCATAAACTGGCATGCAATCCACAAGCGAATTAACTACTAAATTATAATAAAAGCTATATGATAGCCTAGCCTTGGAACCATATAGTAGAGCTATGGTTGCACGATTCTGTGTAGTGGTCCGGGAAAATCACTCATAACAACCGTAGACAGAATGATAGGCTTGGCAATTAATTGATTACATGAAAATTGATGAAAATATTCAGTCTGTAGAAAATGATAAAGACTAAAACGAATGGAAATTGCTTACTTTTTGGTTTGATTTGAAAGTAATTATGATATCAGGTACAGATTATGCAAACAGCAAATCGTGATGAAGTACGGTTTGAAGAAAATAGTGATTATTGAGTAGACTTGAAAAAAGAAGTAAGTGCATTGTAAAAATTATATCGCTGATACTACTACCTTAAAAATGCATCCTTGCTTAAAAATTACAATTAACGCGATTGAAAAATCATATTAGAAAAATCCAATTGGCAAACAATCTGATCGGCTGAAGGTGATGATAATACTTGCAAACAAAATGTTTTGAATCCAAAGCACACGTTAAGCAATTGAATATGATATACTCACGTTCAACCCTCAAAGTGAAGTAGCTACTACTCGAACTTCCATTCGGGTCAGTTACTCTACAGATGTATGTTCCACTGTCTTGTGGTTGGACCTCAGTTAAGTTTAGGACATTAGCGTGTCTGTATGCATTTCTTGGAAGTTCTGCTCTTTCTCTACTCCACTCCACCCTGAAACGACCGTCTACTGGACAGTCAAGTGTCACTAAGGAGCCCACAAATGCGGTCACCTCACGTTGATTGTCAGTGATTATTGGAGATTGTTCTGCAATATACAACACCAAATGTAAATTTACGGATTCTGGGATAGATGATCTCGTGATTGAATGAGCGATGCATTCGTACCATTGACTAGAACTTCAGCCACTCCTTCTGCGGTACCGACAGCATTTGTCGCTCTGCATAGGTATCTGCCAGCATCAGCGGAAGTGATTCCGTTAAACTGTAATCGTCCACGGTATTGAGTTACTGTGTAGGGCAGTGGGCGGTCGATGGCATCCCATTGAATTTCAATTGGTTGTTCTCCTGTGACACTGCATACTATTGCTGGACTATCACCTGGTCTTACAGTTTGGTGTGCTGGATCCAACTCGATCCTTGGTGGAGCTGTTGAATAAAGGGTTAACTGTACAGTGAATTATTCTGAGGTCAAAAACGAAACAAACATCAAACCACTAATTGGAGAACCTCTAGTGGTTATAATAAGCAATGAAGCTCACGGGACTTACATGTAATTTCAAGATGCGATTGAGCCTTGAATATGACATCTCCATAGCTATTCGAGCCTTGACAGACGTATTCTCCAGCATCGTTCTTAGTTACCACTGGAATGACCAATACGCCATCACGAACATCGCTGCCTGGGGGTAAAGCTCTACCATCGCTCCTCTTCCAATCTAGGTAGATGGTTTCACGACCATCCCCAACAACACGGCAGCGCATTTCTACACGTCCACCATCAGGGATTCTCAGATTCTCATCGGGAATTCTGACTCCCGGGTCAGTATTAGTAAGATTCTGTCGAGCAGGAGAATTCGAATGAGCCCCATTGTGACAAGATCATTCTGATGGCATCATTAAATGATCCATTCGTACTTCGAAGTATTTTCAAGAACTCACCGAGTCGTATCCGTTTCCCGGCTCGTTTTCATCTACGGTATTAGAACCAATAACAACATGGATCCGTTCCTCAGCTACCCCAATGTCATTTCTTGCTGTGCAGACGTATGTTCCTTCGTCATTGAAAGACACTGAGCTTATCTCAAAGACAGCATCAAATGCTCGCGTTACAGGGACTGATTCAGAACTGTAATGTTTAGATAACTTATGTTATTTGTAGTCAATATGTAATACATATGATGTGACGCAAAGCCACAAATAATTAATCAACCTGAAGTACTTGGAAGAACTGGGCATACTGGCCCAATATGAACTAATTGTAAGCCAGAAAATTAATGAACTAAAAGCTCATGATATCCATGACTTACTAAACGGTTGGTTCAGCCCTGTGTTTACTCCATCCGACTTGTGGGCTAGGTCGCCCAGTAGCACTGCAGGTAAGACGAACTCTTTCACCCAGTCTGACTATTAAGGGTTCACGGTTGGATGGCGTGATCGTGATCTGTGGCTGTGAGTTTACTTCAA
This sequence comes from Athalia rosae, assembly GCF_917208135.1. NCBI lineage: Eukaryota > Metazoa > Arthropoda > Insecta > Hymenoptera > Athaliidae > Athalia > Athalia rosae. Next base: position 16,591,808 of record NC_064026.1, read on the forward strand.
GGACAGCGGTTACTGTGGTTGAGGCAACCTGGTTTGATGCAGAACACACGAAAGATCCACCATCTTCTAGTGTTATCTGATTGAATCGAAGAACTCCTCCAGGAAGCTGCTCTACATTGGGGCCGAAAGGTCTTCCATCGTATCGAGCCCAAGTAACCTCCGGTGTTGGAAGCCCTTCGACGACACGGCATTGGATAAGAGCCGAACCACCTTCAGAAATCTGTTGCGTCTTTGAGGGGTAAAGCTCGATTACCGGTGACTCACGTCCTACAAGGTATTAGATGATGTACGGGATTAACATACGCGTGAGGTTTTCATTTTGCATACAATTATGAATCATAATTGTACTTACGTTGTACTTCAATCATAGCACTGCTCTCTCCACTTCCTCCACTATTAGAACCTTGGCAAATGTAGATTCCTCGATCTGAAATTTGAGGGTTGACTATCCTGAGCGTATTTCCTATGATCTGAACATGAGATCCAAGCGATTCCCCTCGTTTGGTCCACGTGATCTGAGGAGTAGGTTCTCCTGTGGCAATACATCTGACTTCGGCCACAGTTCCTTGGGACACGGTTTGTCTATCTGGTTCAACCCTCACAACCGGTCGACTTGCTCCTGCACCTTGAATCGATATTCTAGCGCTACTGCTCGTTACCACACCTTGGAAGGTGATTACTGTGCAAACGTAGATGCCGGAGTCAGCAGGTGTAGGATTACGAATGCTTAGAATTCCGCCTTGATGAGTAGCTGAAGATGGTAGTGGGGCATTTCCAGATCGGGTCCATGTTATTTGCGCATCACTTGGCCCAGTACAAGCCAGGCGGATGGGTTCTCCGATTCCACCGACCCAGTTGGAGGGGTTGATGATTGGTTCTGGGGGTGGGGGTGGAGGTGGTGGTTGATTGCCTATGGAACAATCATACATTGGAAACATTAAAAAATTTGGGAAAAGCAATGGTACTGATCAGATGGAAATGTCGAACAGTACTGAGGAGTTCAAGACTACTAACATATGGATCATAATAATTACCAGTGACGTAGAGAATGGTATGTTCCTCGTGGATACCAGCGCGATTTCGTGCGATACACTTGTATTCAGCTTCATCACTTTTTCTTGCAGCAGGTAGTCTCCAGATATTGTTCTCAAATGTTGCTTCAGGGTTGATTTGCCCCGAGACACGAATCCATGATACTTCGGGCAGCGGATTACCTGTCACATCACAACGGAATTCCACAGGGCTTCCTTCTTCAACTTCAAGGTAACGTGGCACTATCACAACTCGTGGTTGAACTGGTAATGCGGCTGAAAGGAGAAGCAAGAAAAGATTAATTATTAATGAATGATCACTGAAACCATCAACCAGAATGGATCCTACCAATCCAGCTATTTGTAAACGAACATCAAGTTATTCACTTTAATACCTGGTATTCGTAGCAGACTCTGTGGAAATGCTGCGGCCGAAAAAATGGCATATACATTTTTTTACAGATTGGGGAATGTTATTCTAGATAATATACGATTCGAACACTGATATGATTTGATACCTCAGGTATAAAATTGGTTTATATATCTTTAATGAAATCAATGGTTAGTAATGACGTACGTCCAATAGTAAGGGTGGCTCTCTGGTAGGCGATGTTGAAACCATCGCTGACTTGGCAGACGTAAACACCACTGTCTGACACCCTTACATCCCTGATGATGAGAAGACCGCTCGTATCTTGAATGGTTCGACCAGGAGGAAGCTGTCCATCTTCTTTCTGCCATTCAATGCTGACTGTGTCCTGCATGTTTATATGAGATTCTTTCAGACTTGATTGCTATTGTTATTACAGCGAAATTTTTATTAGACATAGCACCCTTACACTGTCTTCAGATCGTCCGCCACAATGATATGTGACCGTAGTTCCAGCTTCGACGATTTGAATCAAAGGTTCCTGAATAGTAACAACAATCCTGGGTGGTGGTGGGGGTGGTGGTTCAGTGACGGTAGAGATTGTGGTTGTTGCAACATCTGCAGCGATAAAAATATTATTTTCAGGGGTTAATTGTTCGGGAATACTTTCTTACAGAAATTTACCATCAGTCAGAATTTACGAATTTATCATCAAAACCAATTTGGCGAACTAAATTATGCTCAGTCTCACCATAGTCTTCACAGTATCTTCCAGTGTATCCCACTAAGCAGTGACACACAACGTCACCTGATCGCCCAACCTCACATTTCTGTTCATTTCCATTACAAGGGCAGGAATTGCAGGAGCCCAAAACACTAACGGATTTATCTCTGACGTCTCTGTAATATCCAGGAGCGCATAATTCGCAAGAAGTTCCTGAATAACCAGTAGGGCATCGGCAGGCTTCGACTTGTGTGGCTCGCCTGTCACTTGCCACATGTTGTACCGCTGTATCGAGGCTGACGTCACTAATGTAGGTTGCTATCATGTCTTGGCTGTGAGTAGCTCGTACTAAGATTGCTTCCAATCCGGATAGTACAGTCATAAGATCTACACGAGATGCACTGCGAGGACCTTCTGTTGTCAATCGGGTCCATGACGATTCGACCAGAGGAACACTGTATGTCTGTATTATAGATGACAAACAATTAATACTACATTAGTCAATATTAACTGATCAAAATTTAGGAAAATCAACAAGGGGCATCAAGACTCACCAGTGGAATATTAGGTTGAAGCTCTTCAGGATTAGTCCAGTACAAAGTTATACCACTGCCGATCAAAAGAACATCCTGATCTTTTTGTAATGTGGCTCCACTACGTGTCCTAATTTCTTGAGTAAGAGTTAGTTTGCCACCATAACTCTTCACTTGGTTACCAATGTTTGGAGATGGCAGAGACCAGAAGAGCCTTTGGCTTCGAGGTTCTTGGTAGCGGTAGCTGATCTGATTTGTAGCAGGGTTTATCTCAAATCCTCTTGTTATCACATCTCTTCGAGTACTATAATGAACACAATCAACGAATGTTAATAAATGATTCAATTAGGTCGATATCATGATTTTTCAAAAATAATTATAGAAGTACGACTTACAGGTCGGTCAAAGTGAATCCGTGGTTGTCGTCGTAAATGATCGTTGGTATTTGGGTGATATAGAGCGAACTTTCGTGACACTGCTGGGTAACGCCACTACAATAACATTCGGTACATCCATCGACATTGCTGGAGGTAAGTCCAAAGGTAAATGGTCGACATCGGTTACATTGTGAACCTTCAACGTTTGTTTTGCATTGACACTGGCCATTGTAGCAATAAGTCCCTCGTGATCCTGCCGGATCGCAGGAGCAATCAGTTCCAGGAATCACGTTGTTGATTGGCTGACAGTCTTGAGGTGTTCCTTGAGTCGCATCGCCCTCATATCCGTTCTCACATTCATCGCAATTTTCACCAGTCGTATGATCACGGCAGTACTAGAAGTGAAAGAAATAATATTCGTTGAAATCTTCTTCGAGAGCAAACGAAAACATTGCATAGTTTGGACTAGAGCAACAAACCTCGCAAGTTCCAGTTTCTGCATCACACTGTGAAGAGTGTCCATTGCAACTGCAAGGTTCACAGGTACCGAGGTACAGACCTGCGCCACTTCTGGTGTACCCAACATCACAGTCTTCACAAGACAAGCCTCTATATCCAGCTGGACAACTGCACTCCTCAACTTCGACAGCACGAGCGTTTCCAGTGTTTGTGCTCACAGCAGTATCAAGAGATACCAGGGAGAGTCTGTAAATTGACGTTCTTGGATATTGATCTTTTTCATGTTAGTGCCGGAGAAATGTTATCATGTGTGTTATTGGAATCATGGCATGCTTACGCAGCTTCGTCGGTGTGTGTGGTATACGTAGCCTTAATACGGATGCCCTGAATGTCAGCTAAGGCCATAAGAAGATGTTCCCTATCAGCAGTTGTTCCATCATTACGCTGCCAGTGATCTTCGAGCAATGGTACTGTGAATGTTTCTGCGGTATTTGGCTCAAGTTGTTTTCCGGAGTAGTAGAGAAGGTTTATATCATTGGACTGTAAGAAATATCGATGAAAATTAATTCAAATAACATCACTAAGTAAGTGATGTGATGAAATTTTCGAATATAAAAACAAAATTACAGTACCAAACAAATGAAAATTCACTTACGCTGATAAGTTCAACATCTGCTGCATTATTTCTGGACCTTCCACCACCTGGTGAAGGTACATAACGGACAGTGTAGACAAGGTTTCCACCATATGAGGCGAGCTGATCACCTAAGAAATTGCTGGGTAATTGCCAGTAATATACGTCATTGTTTTCACGGTTCGGGAACAATTTATAACTGATTTCTCGATCTATTGTGTTCAGATGAATGCCATCTACGATCGGAGTCGCATCAGGTTTCGATTCAATCAGAGAAAAGTCGCGGATCGAACTGGTGAACGCTACTCGAATCTAATGAAGAAATTGTTTCATTGTAATTCACAAATATATGAAATGTTATCAATTGTGAAACAGTCTATCGACTCACCTCACTTCTGTACCAGTTTGAGGAAGTGCATTTCGAAGTGATTCCCATACAGAAGCAACTCACACAGCCAAATTTATTTGCTGCAGCCAAGTTGAATGTATTCGCCTTACATTTATTGCAGGTACGACCAGTCGCGAAATGCTGAAAGTAACAAATCGTAATAAATTCTATTCTGAGAAGCAAAAATGAAAAATTGACGAAGATATGTAATCGTTGCACTAGGATGCCAGAATAGTCATGATCATGTACTCACGTTTCATAGAAATTAAATCCAGATCCAGCAGAAATGATAGTATTAAGATTAACACAAGTTAAATTAACGATTTTGGAAAAATGTATTCATCAATAAATTTACTGTCTATACTTCTATTAGAAAGAATCAACAAAATACAAAGCAGAGTTATTTGGAAAGACAAGGAAGCACGGGCGTAACAACTAGTCGGTTTATATACCTTGCATCGGCAGAGTCCGGTAAGAGGGTCCGCCTGTGGGCTGATACTTCCATTAGCGTCACAGTCATCAACCTTGACGCATCTGTCTCCAGCGATCAGAGGATTGCCCTGGTAGCCGGGAGCACATTGCTCACACCTGCGTCCCAGATATCCTTGGGGACAATTGCATATAGGCTGACCATCAGAACCCATACTACAGGTCCTAGCGAATCTGTTGTCAAATGGAAATCAAATATTGGTTGATTCAGAACTCACACTGTTATAAAACTCTTGTCACATTTTTTTTTCGTAGTGTTTTTAACCCAGGAACATAAACCCGCTAACCGAATCAACTGCAACTAAATCTGATCAAAATATCTAAATTTTTCGCACCCCGTATTTTTTTTTATACTTACTGATTGGAAGGTGTTGTGAGTGGGCAAGGACAGATCTGGCATGGAATGTTCCTCGACGGATCGCCGTAGTAACCAGGCTGGCAGGGCACCTCATCTTTGTAACATTGGCCAAGCCAAGGTCCACTTTCTCGCCTTAGATATCCAGATGCGCAGTGTTCACAAGACAGGCCAGTGTATCCTGAAATACACATTCGTCAGGTCAGTAGTACTAAAACTCATCTGTTTCGTAATCTTCCTGAATCCATAATTGAAAATTATAATTCTCTCTGGACTTACCAGCTGGGCAGCGACATTCCTCAACAAACGATGCAGCACCCAGATCTGTGTTCCTGACATCGGCAGTGTCCATGACGATATTTGTGATTGCAGCGTTGATTCGTTCGTCGTCATATTCAACTCTAGATAACACAAAGGAACATCGAATACAATATAGCACTTCTATCAACTTTGATGAAAATCCATGCAATCAATTAATGGCTAAAATGACTAACTTGATCAGGATGTTATCGACGTTGGCGAGAGCCATCATGATCTCCTCTCGCGAAGCTGGCACCTCATCCCAATCTTGTTTACGGAGCCAATCTCCAAAGAAGAAGCGTACAGTATTTTCAGTCTCAAAGTCTGGTTCAATGTCCCGACCTTTATGTACAAGTACATAATTGTTTCCACTGAGTATAACTGCTGGTGCAGAGTTTGGTCTTCCTCTGCCTTCGTACCGAACAGTGTACTTGAGAACTCCTCCGTATGATTTGAGTTGGCTACCATGATAGCTCTCAGGGAGCGCAAAGTAGAGTACGCTGTCTGAATTACGTCTGGAACCGTATCGGTCGGTTACCTGAACTCCGTTGCGCCCGATCGGACGTATATCCGGCGTATTCTCAACGGGGGCACCTCGTATCCTGATATCGGGTTTAATGTCGACTGATACAACATTGTGTTGATCGAAGGGTGCCGGAATTTGGTAGGTGAAGAGATCAGCGCTCGAACACTCGGTAGCTACGCCGAAGCAGAAACAGGAAATACACTCGTCTGGTACACGAGCCAAAGAGTTGAAGGTTCCCTTAGCACAAACACTTCCGGTGCCTTTCACTACAAGAATGGTATCGGGGATCGCAAACTGCCATCCGCGCCCATTCATTCCTTCGCAAGAGTATGCACCCTGGTCTTCAATGGCTATCGAAGGACAGGTCAGAGTTCCAACTCCATTAACGGAGGTGGTCGTACATTTTGCTGGAATATGACCCCAGTTCAAACGCCAGTTAACTTGGGGTGTTGGTACACCAACTGCGGTACAGGTGATCGTGAAGGTCTCTCCAACAACCAATTCAACCATCGGTGGGGGCGGTGTTTGGATGTACACGGCAGCTGTAATCGTTCATTGAATTTTTAGAACAACAGAATCCGAAGTATTAACTGGCAAATTCATCGGGATTTAATCAAGGCGGGAGTTACTTACAGCAGCCCACTTCGTCACTTCCGTCGATACAATCCCTCTCCATGTCGCAGTGGAAGCTCTTCAAGATGCATTGATCGTTTCGTGCGCATTGGAACTCGCTGTATTTGCACAGTGATCCAGGTGGTGATGGTTCACAATTTTCTTCGTCGCTACCATCGGCACAGTCATTCTCCCCATCACATCGCCAAACTTTACTCACACATTGCTTGTTTGAACACCGGAATTCATTGGGTTCACAACCTTGTGGATCTGTAAAAAGGAATTACATGAAAAAATGTTCAAAAAAATTAAGAATACCGCTCCGATCGAGAGTTTCTGTATACTCACTGCATCTGGATTCATCGCTACCATCTGTACAATCAATCCTTCCATCGCAAACCTTAGTTTTGGGGATGCAGTCACCGTTGCTGCAAGTTGCTTCGTCGTACTTACAGGCATTTGGTGGTCTGGTGGGTATTGCTTCATCTGCGAATCGAAGAAGTTATCCATTAATTCAAATTACGAGCCCGTAATGTACCAAGAATCAACGAACTCACATTTCTCGACGGTCAAATGTGCGACAGCTCTTCGTCCAGGTGTATTTGGTGGAACCCCGAGTGCTTCGCACACGTAATTGCCGCCGTGGTGTAATTGGATATTGGGCAATTCCAGTCGGCCATTTATATCTGAGCTTCCTGGTGGCAAAGGTGCGCCGTCTTCGCGGATCCAGTGGACTTTAGCGCGAAGAGGACCTTCATCTCGACACTGAATAACGACCTCTCGACCTAGCGTTGGGAAGGCAATAAGGGAGAAAAAAATTCGTTTTTTAGCCTTTTTTTCAATCATCATTGATTGCATCAAAGTACCATCGAAGAATTAGGGCCAAGTATTTGGATCGTTCGAAGTACCTGGGGGTACCGAAGCATATCTTCGAACACGATCGCGTATTTTACCTACCGCGTTAATATGCGTACACCTGAGGTATTTTACCATCACAAAATTTTACTGGTCATACAACAAGAACACATTCGCGAAAATTCATGTTCATCGCGTGCAGTGACTGCAGGTATTTGCAGAGATAGCATTCCGTTGTAATATAGCAGCTATGTAATTTTCGTAGGGAATATTATACATATCTACGGGTGGCCGTTAGATCTTATCTTCGCGAATATAACACCGGGATCCTTATGATTTCGCGTTGTGAAATTCGTCTGTATACAGTATATAAGAAGATTTCTTAGCATCGTTCAAATTTCTCAAATAATTTTTCAATTTTCAACTTGTTCACAAACTATAGAAGATATCCATACAATATTGTTACACACATATTCGTTCGCTAATTATTGTTCTGAAGTTTTTTCTTCTGTGTAATCAAAGGGAACTTGTCAACGTTAAATCCCCGACCTGTTCGACAAAAAACGTAAGCCGATTCTCTGGTATTGTAACGCGACAAATCAGGTTGCAATCTCACGTGATCGTTGTTAAATTCTTTCGCGTAATTAAATTTTAGATTTCGATCGTTATTATGTTATAATGTGTGCATTATAAATTTAAAATAGATGTAATATACCACAATCCATGCATTTGATCACATGCTCCGTTTGAGTGATACTCTATATGTATACCTGTGAAGTTATTCCAACATATGTTAACGAATTATTCCAGTATAATCACGTGAATTTATATGTACCAAATTATTCCCCATGGCACGATGCATTGTATGGGCCAATGACTGATTTATACCTATGATATAGGCATACGATGTACGAATCATGGTACATTTTGATCGTATGATTTATTCATGAATTTCTAATGCAGCGAAACGATTTTTTATTTTTATTATTTTATGTAAATAATTATTCGTATATTATACCCTGTGTCTTTCACGCAAGTGCAACACGTGTAAAATGTGCGTGTGTGTGATTTTCTGGGTGTGTTGAATCTGTGAAATTAAATTTTCTAGCTATGGTAGAATTCTGATTTTATGTTCCTATACGTATACGATGTACCCATTTATAAATATGTGCAATTGTGCAAAGTTCACCACTGAGCTTGCAGCAAATAGTCAAAATATAGAGTAACCAGTTGACTGATAAGACTTTCGTAATCATATCAATAATGATTATCGAATCCTGTTCGTAAGATCAAAAAAGTATACTCGAAATTTTGAGTTTTGTTGCAACAAACATACGATTATATTGTGGATTAAAAAACCCATGGTCCGGCGAGTGTGGCGATGAATTATTAATAATCATATCCGCCCATCATGAGTGCCATGATCATGAAAACTATTAAGCCTATTTAGCATGATATCAGGCTGCTCTTTGATGAAGGCTTACCTTGTGTCGCCGGTTCTGGCCAAGACAAGAGAACAAAGAATAAGATTGTTATTATTAACTTCCCTATATCGAAAATCTTTTAAAAAAGATTGCAATTATCATTTGCTACACAAATATCTTTCGGCAATTTAAAATTCAAAGAATTATGCTATATTGTTAATTACGCAACTTTCCATAAGTAGGAACATTAAAGTTTAGACTGTAGCAATTTCTTATTATTCTCGTTTTTTCTTTCCTTTGTTTTTTTCTAACGTAATAGCGGAAATACAAAGTAATCATCACTTTCATAGCTGTTTACAACTTCTGAAATAACGAAAAATACTCACTTTCTTTGATCACTTGGTCCGGTGGGTACGTCTTGAGATTTAGCGCTCCTTCTGCTGGAGCTGTAACAGTTTTGAATGTTAGTTACGCAATAAAAACAGCAGGGCAGAATGATCAGATATTCTTCCGAAACGAGCATCCAGTTTAATAAAGAAAAATGAAAAACTGGGCACGCCTTATTATTCCATGACGCCTTGCTACCATTCTCCATTTTTGTTTTACGCATTATTATTATGGAGCTGCCTCGCAAAAATTTTTTCAGAAATGTTACAGTTACGCGGACATTTTTGAGTGAGTTATATCATTATTAGCATATATTATTAAGCTGTTTTCAAGCGAAAATATTAGCAGATCTAAAATAAAGATAAATTATTAATTGTAAACAAAAGTAAATAAGTCTTCAACGGGAAATCATGTAATGAATAATATCATCATCGATGTCACATAATGCTTGCAGTATTATTGAAAAATTCTCACTCGGATTAGGTTTGTTATTTAATATTCGTGTGAATAAAACTGATTGATTTGATTAGATTTGACATTTTTTGACGTAGTATAACTGAAATATTTAGTAACTGTAAGTACGGTTGTTGAGTAAAATAATAAATAATTGATATGAATGTATTATTTTTTTCAGCTCAGGCATGACGATCCTCGGATACTTGCAGCTTTTGAGTTCCATAACTATAAAGGTACGGACTCGTCGAATCTCGAGAGAGAGTAGAAGAAGTCACTAGTCGAAAATTAAAGAGAGAAAAAGAAACCCGTAATATTATCATGTAATTTTCATCCCTGTTATTATCCGGTTTCAAGCCATAAACTCGCATCAAGCAAACAAAACCAGACCGTCAGCATCAGCAGTAACAGCAGAAGTCCGAAATCAGTATATGATATTTTGCAGTTGTAGAATTATGCAATTCGTTGTCAGCAGATCATTCTTTCTGGACTCACGGTAGGTATAATCAGGGGTTGTGGGTCTCGGACAGTCGAGTTCATCGGAGTCATCCTTTGGGCAGTCGTATTGTCCGTTGCACCTGAGTTCCGATGGAATACACGGTCCATTTTCGCACCTCCATTCTTGCGGGGAGCAAGACGACGATGAGAATTCGCAGTCTAATTCATCGGAATCATCGAGAGGGCAATCGATTTTGTTGTCGCAACGTTGGCTGGACGGGATGCAAGGACCATTTTCACATCTCCATTCTTGTGGCGAGCAAGTCGCTGATGAGGATTCGCAGTCCAATTCATCGGAGTTATCGAAAGGACAGTCGACCTTGTTGTCGCATCGTTTGCTAGTCGGAATGCACGGCCCATTCTCGCACCTCCATTCGTTCTCCGCACATCGGGCGGTATTGGGATCTTCCGATCGTTTTTATTTATTCAAATTGGCATTTTTTATTCACCACGTGCGCATTGCGAAGCGTGGCGTTCATTATGTTTAACGTACTAACAGCGGTTAATATAACGGCATAAGAAATCATGATTTATGAGCTGAATTGATAGGGCAATTTGAATCCTCTAACTGATCATATCCACATCCGTGAGAAAAAAAAAAATATAAAAAATCAATGCCTTACCTCCGCAGTCTTCTCCTGGTAGACATTGGTCTGGACGAGGTGGGCCTGGAACGAATCATTTGTTGCAATTGTTATCGCGTCGTCAAACAGAAAGGTGAGATACAGTTTCAAATGAAGAAAAAACAATTTACCGCAATTTTCCTCATCTGAGTAATCGCCGCAGTCGTTGTACCTGTTGCATCTCGCTTCTTCGCTGACGCAGGCTCTGTTTCTGCATTGGAATTCCCCACGCGCACAGCCTATGGATAGAGTTAATAAAATTTAGCGATCACTTGAGGACCTAAAGCCATACGGCCGTACCCTGCACGGTGCAGTATGCGTATAACCGTATCGTGATAATTAATTGATTAACTTAAAAAATAAAACACAGAGATTCAAATTCTAATTACTGACGACAAAATCCCTTCGATCGAATAGTAATTTATACGTATTATCATAGATATATGTATGTATTATCCTTGTATAAAACTGACAAACTAATGTAATTACGTGGAACGTTCTATAAGAGAATATCAAAGGGATTTATATGTAGCAATTTATAGAAGCGCTTGTATTCTTTGAACGCACGCGAAATGTATCCTTATTTATCCATCATTTATCTGTTCTTTTTTTTTTCGTTAAAAAGACATTGAAGAAGGATATCGATTGCCAGAAATCAAGTACTAGGTACCAAAAAATACCCGACAATTTATCAAAAACGTGCTCCAGCTTTTGCTGCTTTTTCTTTTTTTTTCGCAGTCATTACATAATTAGGAACGTTCAACAAATAATTATTTATATATGTACAGTTATCTACAAACATCTATATGGGTTCAATCCTCATTCACGTTAATTTGAGCCCTCTGCGCTGCGCTGCCAATAAAATTGCGAAGATTATCACCGACATAATCATCGTCTTCATCATCATCATCATCATCATCATCATCATCATCATCATCATCATTACCATTATCATCGTCGTCGTCGTCGTCGTCATTGTCATTGCGTCGTCGTCGTCGTCGTCGTCGTCGTCGTCGCCTGATGGCTTTTAATACCTATACATGTATATGTATGTTTTTCTTTTTGCCGTAATTATTGTAATAAAGTGCATTAAAAACCGGGGTGCAGGGAAGTGCACGTGGGATCAACTCATCGTGAACGATAGAGCGGGCGATGTGATGTTATTAAAATGAAATAAAAAATTATTAAAAAGAAAAGAGAGATAGGAGACAGTCAAAAAATCACTGTGACAAATTGTGTGCTGTGGGAACAATGAATAAAGGTAATATAGATGTAAGATGCAATTATGAGATCAACAAATGTTTGAAATAATATCGTTTTACGAACGTGCTTTTACGTCGTTCGCTCGCCTTCAATTTAATTCTTCGGAAGAAAAATGGCTGCGCAAAATTATGACAAGACAAGGAAGACGAAGTTCAATAAACACGAGCTCAGAATCCAACACATGAACTTTTTTCTATAAACCAATAGGCAATCTAATATGAGATAGTAGTGAATTTAGAGAAAATTGATTTGCAGCATTAATTATATTATGTACCTCAAATCCTCTGCTTCATTTTACAGACAATTTATTGCAACTGTATCATGGCGAGCGAACGTCGGTTGTAAATAATAATTTATCCGAACCCCTAATGATTTAACAACATAACAAGAGTCTACTGACAACGTAGAATTTAATCTTATAGGAAAACTACAAATTTATATACAATATGTAACGATTATACCAGGCAGAGATGCACTATCGATCAATTTGTCAATCGACCAGCCAATTGGCCGACCAATTAATCAATCAATCAATCAACCAATCAATAGATTAATACTCTTCATTTTTTTTTTTTTTTAACGTTTTTTTACTTTTGTAGGCTACCCTGAAATATACTTTTCACCAATCAACAATAATTGTTGTTTTCCGAAGTTCATATTTGTATTGGAAAGTCGATCAACTGGCTACTTCAAATGAAGATTTATTTCATAAAATCCTACACATAAAATTTCTCTATTAGTAATTCGACAGCTATGTAACACCGACTGACAAGAAACGAGCTTTTCAATATTTTCTAATAAACATTTAAACGTGTTAGCGTCTTTGTATATGATCATCCGTCTTCTGTGTACGTTTTAGTCGTGGTCTTCGATAATCAAGGCGTTTTCCAAGTGCGACCGATTCGCCCGTAAGATCTGCTTTTCTGAAAACATGTCGTGTACAGCGGATGCCAAGGGTGAGTCGGTCGAAATTCGTCAACCCTCTGACCAAGGACCACCCTAACACGTGTGTGAATTGATAAAAGTAGTGAAATAAAATGACGAAAAAAGTAAAAAACAATGAATATCGATAACAATAAATTGGCTATCGGACTTTTGAAGTGCAAAACGAGCCTGCCTGACCGAAGCAGTATTGTTCGTCGGTAAAATCACGACAGTCGTAGAAATGGTCGCAGTGGTGAGCCGCGGGGATGCAAGCACCGTCATCGCAAACAAAGTCACCCGCGGCACAACTCCTTGAAGATACGAGGACGACGGTCGCGTACGTCGTTCTCTCTTCAGAAGGTTGCCTCTCTGCGTAAGAAGAGGTTTTATCCGAAGCTTCTACACCTAGAAGTAACCCAATCTGAACCACAGTGTCATCTGAATCATCTTCTTCCTCCACTATATTCCAAAATTTATCGCTACAGGTATATATTTGATCCGTAATATTTTCCATCACGTATATAAGGAAGATGGCGGAAAAAACAAGGACATGCAACTGCCGAAGGCTAGAAATGATAATCTCGTCCAAATTCAATTCTTGTTCGTTAATTCGAATAAGATAAAATTTCAGCCTCGTCGATGCCCCTTTTTCTCCATTTCCCTTACTTCGGCGGGTAAGAAGAAGACATGCTTTCGTTTTTGAATATTCTTCAGCATTTCTTGGCACTTCGTAACACCGTGGTTATCAGCTGGTTTTTGACAGTTTTGGGCATACTTTTGCAAATTTTTTTTTCTTCATCATTATTTCTATTCAGCTATTCATACATATTGAATAATTTCAATACATAGTCATATACGTTTGTCTAAGACAAGGATTGTAGCATTAATAATATCAGTATATAGGGCTCACGTGATATTCAAATATTGTATATATATATATAAATATATATGTATATGCGTGCGATGGAGGTGAGGCTATATACTAGTCAGATTTTCGCAATGTAATAATCAACGTTTCATTATTTGACAGCTGCGGACCTGACGCACCGACGTCATGGACCAACTCGCATTAAATTTGACGAATTTTGTGAACAAAATAAGAAAAAAAAAAAGAAATACATTCTACCGTCGCAGGACCGAAGGACGGGATGATCGTGAACTTACCGGTGGACGGGCAGTTTCTCTCATCGGCTCCCGACGCGCAATCAGCAATTCTGTCGCATACGGCCGATCTTGGGATGCAGGTGCCGTCGCCGCACTCAAAATCGTCACCTTCGCAGCCCGGGGGAACGGTGGTGGGTCCCGGTCTTGGGGCTGTTCGTGAAATAAAACAAAGGACGAGCGAATTGGAAGGGCTTCAATTTTCTAAATACATTTCTCATTTATCTGAATATACTCACGGCAATCGCGTTCGTCGCTTCCGTCGTGACAATCCAACGTATCGTCGCATCTGAATTGTATACTTATGCATGCTCCGTTGGCGCAAGCCCATTCGCCGGCTCGGCAGGCTGGAAATTTCGAAGAGTTTTTATTTTTCAAATAAAATCTAAGAGTTGAAAAATCGTCTCGTTAGTATCGTCAAAGTATTATGGTTAGTGAGAAAAAATTGGACAGCGATAAGTACGAAGTCGCTAATTTTGTGAGTTTCATTTGTCTCTTTTGTTTTTTTTTTTTTTTTTATCTATTTTATATTCCTAAATATTGTACGTATTGCGTAGTCCATTTTTCATGCGCTTTCATTTGGAAAATACATATGCATATCATACAATACGAAGAGATTCAGGTACAGCGATAGGTATTCACGTACATAGTTTTTATAGTATAGCATATGTACAGAAATATGTATATGCAATATAACTTCATACCTATTGAGTTCATTATAGAAAATAGATTAGGTATATACCTATATGTATATATACATGTATAATATAGACACATAAATAATCAAATCATGTGAGAGAGAAATACGTCAGAATAGCGTTTTTAAAACGTTAGTATCATAAATATTTACATGTAAATATGTATAATAGAACAGGCAACCTGTGCTGAAATATGAAAAATATATAGATAAAGTATGGTGTCGCCCAAGATTTCGATATAGATAAATAGTGCACTACGAAAAAAGAAAAGAGAAACGAACAAAGTTAAATATAAATATGTAGATATACTTAGTTAATTATTTCTCCGTTAGTAATGAAAAGAATTTCATTTTCATCGCAAGAATCATTCGGTTAATAATTACGCAACTATTTTTTCGTTTTTATTTTTCAAAATCACAATTGAGGTGGGGAGGGGGTGTGCATCAATTTCGTATCAAGCTGCACCCTTTTTGAAGTAACTTTTCAGCAGTGTATTTCTTTCATCAGCCGTAGGATGAAGTAGAATTAGAAAAAAAAGGGAAGACATAAACGCATTCGATTCAGAACCTGATTTGCATCATTCATACGCAGATTTTCATTACCAGATTTAGCGCACGCATTTAGCGGACGCGGTTCGATTTTTGGTTTTCTTATTAAAGAAGCGTTAGTCTCCACACAAAGCGTAGTTAAAAATGTTAGAAGAAGAGGATTATTAGATGACAAAACGTACGAAAGTTGACGAGCTAATAGAAGAGGCTAGAATATAATTTTCAAAATAATCATCATACTACGGCAATTCTTCTCGTCGGATTCGTCGCGACAGTCCGGATGACCATCGCATTGTTTGTTACCATCCAGGCACAGACCGTCGTCACATCGGAAAAGTCCAGCCGGACATTCGGAGGCTATAATTACAGTGGGTATTTCTTTCAATTCTTTTCTTCTTCTGAATCGTTCTAATTTTCAATGATTCTCCGTCCCTGCCCGCTCATACCTCGTGTCACTTTACCGATCGACCGTGAAAAAAAAAGAATGTCGAAAAAAGGGAGAATTGAAAGAGAGATTTGATATTTAGCAACGGGGATCCGACGTTATAGATAATTTACGAGTATAAGGTAAAGACTTCGCTTAACAAGATCATTAAGTAATGCCTAATTGGATCGTGCGATCACGTTCTACACGGATATAACCGGATTACAAAGCGATATCGGGGAGGTGTAAGTTCGCGAGTACGGTCGGCGTCGAAATGACTAAATACGATGTGAAATTTCTTAAGAATCAAAAGACGCCTCAGTACAACAGGCGGTGAAATAATTCACCGGATGTACCACCTATGTGTAATCATCCATGGATTTTTCTACAAGGATACGATAAACACAGAAATGACGATCACACGAAGCGACTGATCGCACGCAAGCGTGACTTTTTGGTTTTTCCGGCCCTTCGTTGTTATCGAAACAATCGACGAATGGCAAAAGACATTGGACAAGTGACGAGGCGTGATGTTTCCGCTACAATTCTAACATTTTGCGGGGCAGGGAATTCAAGGAGGACATATTTACGAAGCAAAGCACGATTACGGCAGTAATTACCACAGTCATTTTCGTCAGAGCCATCGACGCAATTCGAAACACCGTCGCACCTCTGGTTTTCCGGTATACATTCCGAGCTCTCGCACTTCCATTCGTCCGGAGAGCAGAATCCTTAGCCCACAAATACACAAATAAAGCTGACACAAAGCTTGGACATTAATACACACCTAATTGCGAATTACTCAGCGCCCTTGATGCGCAAGCGGTTTTATGATTTTTCAGAATTCTTTTTAGACTCTAGCTTTTGCAAAAATTCAACAACGTCAGGTGCGTTCATTTGTAATGTATGTACTCGGCAACGAGGAATTTACGAATAAATTTTTTCTATTTTTGATATGAAAATTTATAGAAAAGAATTGAAAGGGGTTTCCTCAGAGGAGGGCTCGGCCCTTACCGCAGTCGGTTTCGTCCGAGCCGTCGTAGCAGTCGGGAACGACATCGCACTTCCTACGAAGAAGGATGCACTGGCCATTGTTACAGCGGAATTCCCTCTGTGGATCGCATTCTCGCACTCCAAAATCTGAGAATTCGAACCAGGAAACTGACCAATGCTTTTCACCACGACACTCTTTCAATTTACATCAAATAAACGAATAAATCGGATAAACAATACACAACATCACTGTCGCGTGGTGTGTACCAAACTTCACAGTGTTCGGCCCGGTCTTCGGACAGCGAGGTGACATGATTTAAATTCGGGAATTCGATCGGGATCCTGACGAATGAATTAATGACTCATTACAATCAAGCTGGTAAAGGCTGATGAGAAAGCTTGGAAGCACAAATATGTAGCTTTTTTTTTGCTTCGTCAAACATGTGATCACAAAAGCGCGAAAAATTTGGGTAAATTTTTTGCCGGATTTTTCACGACGAGGTAACCTATCGGATTCGCTGTTGGAGAACACGCAAAAAAAAAAAAAAAAATATCCAAATGTATAATCGTAGAGAGATTTCATAAAAAATGAAAAAATGATAAAGCTCACACCATTTTCAGACATGGGAATCGTTATCTTGCACATGACGTAACGGTTAAGAAAAAACAAAGAAAAAAAGAACGGTAAAAGCAACGAGACACAAAAAGCATACTGGTAGTAGTTTCTTGCTGGTCTTCCGTAACGGAGTTCCCTTCCGTTGGGCGACGTGTTTCCGTTCCACTTCCGGTTTCGTTGGTTCCCCGAGATGATTGGCAGCCTTCCTCGTCGCTATGGTCCGAACAGTCGTCGGTAGAATCACATCTGTACGCCGCGTTGATGCATTTACCATCCCTGACGCATCTGAATTCCGACACGGTGCATTCTCTCTCTGCACAAGGATCGATGTCGTTTCCGGGTATTTTCAGCAGCGGCGGCAACAACAGCAGCAGCAACAGCGGCAGCAGCAGCAGCAGCAGCAGCACGAGTAAAGCGTATAAAGCACACGTACAAACATTTATTTATCTGAGACAATGGGATTATCATTAATGTGGTATTTTCTCTGTTTTTTTTTTTTTTTTTTTTTTTTTCTCATGGTTAGTTATGTATAAAGAGGTTACAAGTATAAGTTAGTTACGTACATGTACAATTAGGAGAGGGGGAGTGATATTGCGTGCAAGGTGTACGGGAGCGCTTTTGAAGCTTATTCACGAACAAGGATAACACGGTAAAGATCATAGAACGTAAAATTAGGGGTCACTCAACACGCAGCGTTCAATTAACCATATTCAGACGACATGCAGATCCGATTGATTGGATTCACGTCTCCCGTGCGGAAGAAAACTTAACGATATGACGGAGAGACGGTGCAGTGCGAGGCGATGATTCGTGCCGTCGAAGGGAGCTGGGATAAATCGTCGAGGGTTTGAATTTCAACTTTTGCATTAATGTTTGGAAATTCCCACTACACCGTGGAACGAGGGATATTTCAGAGCGTGGGTTGCACGGATGCAGCGCTTCGTTCTCAAACGTGCTGTGTAAATATCAGGATATAAGAGAACGGCATTAAAGTTCATCAATAAACAGGTATGTCGTACGGACTGATCTCGCAACTGATTTAATTGAGCCTACATGGTAGGAACGTTACCTCATCCACGTACCTATATTTGTTATGGAAACGGGTAAAGAGGGAGTCTCGGGCCATTGAATCAGCCTATTATTTGCATACAGCTCGAATGTAAATATCGTATAGGTAAACGTTGAAGCTGCAGCAACAGTTCGCGAATACTGAAATTCGATTCGCCTTTTCTGGCTTGTATATCGTATGAGGAGAATGTTACAGAAACTTCGCAATAACAACCACAGTTAATGGTATAAACTTCGAAGAACAAGTAGACAGACATACAGACATAATACATATGAAAAGAGAATACATATAGAAACGTAGATAGATACAAATAGATAAATGTACATATGTAGAAATGTGAATCCAGGTATTAACGTTGAGATCGAGAGAATATACAAGTCTCAAAAATGCTTATTTTTTCACCATAAAGTGCAATAAAAGATGTAGATTATGTAACGAATAATTCAAAAATTCGGTATATGCATTTAAAAAAGAGAATCAAAAATTATCGAATACACATATTATCCTTCTCCCCAAAGAGCACAAAAAAAAGGCGAAAAAAATTGGGGATCATCGACGAGCAGTTATTGAATTTGCATAAACATTAACGATAATTATACGGTGCATTAATAGTGTGTTACACAAGACCACTCGTTTGAAAAATTCATGCCGGCAGGTGGTCAACATTTCCAGGATCTTCATTCTCTCGAGTATCAAGAATACAATAAATCGAAAAATCGTTGCGGTTTGGGTTCGTGATTATGCGTCGAGAGGAAAATAGGTGGAGAAAAAGGGTCAAGTGTTCGATACGTTAATTTCCTCGGAGCGAAGAAGAGTCGAGGGGTCTTCGTTCGCCGTTCGTTTGTGCGACTGTATTGTTTTTTTTTTTTTTTTTTTCTCCATTTTCCGTTCCAGATTAACATCGCCGCCCACGCGATGTCCGTATCATTGAATAACCTTAGGCTTTATAGTTTACACCTAGGATCGCACGTGGGTTTTATCGACCTCGGGAGATGATGAACTCATTCGTGATGCATGCGGTTCAATATATGCACGTCACTTACATCAGATTCAATTTATATGGTTCTACCGCGTACTACGGCGTTTGCATGACTGTATATCAGGTACAAGTATAACACATAGGCGAGAAGAGCAGGTATGCGCATATCATAGGGTATACGTATATATATATGATCGAACGGTTTCATGTAGTCATAAATGTCATAATGTAACGCGTGCGAAATATATTAATACGCCTATAATACGTGATCGGAGCTCAGAAAAGTCATACCCTGTGTAACACTTTTTTTTTTCCTGTTTTTTTTCTTTCTTTTCTTCAATATTTATGCGAATGCGAAGTGATGAAATATAATTAAATTAGTTTAGGAATGTCTGTGCTGTTCCAGAGAATCCAGCTCGACGAATTTTGTTATTCTCATTAGATGCGTTTCTCATACACACGCTACGATTTTAACTTGTTGAACTCACAGTTGCGTTGCTCGTTATCACCGAGCGGGGTGAAACGAAAAATCTAAAAATGAGAATGTAGTAAATAAAAGCATTCGCGCATTCGCTGGATTCTCCGGTTTCGTTTTTGTACTCGCAGGCAGCTAATGCGATATCAGAACGTATAATGCAATTCATCCCGGCAAGCCAACTTCTGCGAACGGTTGATTTTTTCTTTGCTTATTTTGGCTTTTTACTTAATCGTTTCAACATCCTTCGCGGAACCCGCGACGCAAACGCGTGAATATTGTGGGTAAAAGGCGCAATTATTTCAACCATTCGCTGTGTAGAATTAAGTTGACAAAAAAAAAAAGAAGTATTAAATGCGATAAGCAGTGCGACACAAAAACTGTGGTAGAGTGTTTGTTAAAGAGAAAATAGTTGGTGGGACCAGCGGTGCCAGGGAGAATTGTGGTGTAGTTTTTATTTAATTCTTAGTTTCGCAATGGAGCGAAATGGATTTTTCATCACTCATTCTATCTGGCATCGCGGTCTTTCGTGATGAGAAAAAAAAAAATTCATGGCGCAGGCGTTCGATAAACCATGACGAATAGATAAAATCTAGCGTACAGCATGTATCCGGATGCAGGTAGCGATTCAATCAGGGAGTTATAACAGTAGGCATAGCATAGAAAAGTTTTTTTTAGGACGAATAATTTATACCGCAGTGAAGCTCGTCTTCCGCTGATGGGCAGTCGTCGATGCCGTTGCAAACCGAGCTTTTCGGGACGCAAGAGCCATCTCCGCAGGTGAAGTCCATTGACGGACAATCGGCCAAACCTGCATTTGGGTTGTCCGTAATTTTGTTAAATCAAAAGAAAATCAACCAAAATACCAAATCGGGGGGGTGTTGATATGACAAAAATTGAAATCAGAGTGTAATCGGCGGCTTTTTCAATCGAACCGGTTGAAAATTTACAACGAACGTCGACGTCGAGCTGACGATTTTTTAGTTCATTTATTTTTCATTATCACCCTTTTTTAAAAAAATTCGTCGGCTCGAGTCTCCAAAGACGACGGCGCTTAGCTGCACATGAAGCGAGGCTTCTATAGATACCATTAATACGTATTATATACAGGCGTGTTTTATTGATTGCTTTTTTTTTTTTTTTTTTTTTTTCGGTATAATTGTTTCTGTTTTTTACGCCGAACAAACATAAAGTTACACGAGCTAGCTTCGCGATAATATGTACACAAATATACATTTAAAGCAGCTTTGTTTGCCCCCGACTATAATATGCGGAAATCATTTGTAAATTTTACATATGACTTGCGCATTATTAATTAAGTGAACGAGGGTTTAAACAAGTTGGGACGAACTATCTAATGGTGGAAGCACTTATAATCGTAAATCCGGTAGCCGCAATTGTAAGACGATAGGAGTGAACATTGGAAACTCAACCAACGCAATGTTCTTTCCTAGAGTCTGTCGGTACAGATTACAGACACGTGCAATTTATACAGCTATTTACAATGAACGACGCATATGTATAAATATGTAGACACTATTGTAGGCAGGTTAATTAAATACTGGACATTAAATGGTTACTGGAAATCATGGAAAGTATCGGGACTCGGGGTGTTCAAAGAAATTTACGGTTTTCCATAAAATCTCTGCGGAGAAATTCAATTTTTTGGAATAAAATTGATCGTTAACCAGAAATTTCGAAAGTGAAACGGTAGCGTGGAAACCGTAAATTTATTTTCCAGGGTCAAGTATGCGTATGTTATGTACAGCGAATGAAACGATGATGCGAATGAATGGATGAACGATGTCGCGATTCATGAAGAGAGACGATCACGTAGCAGGAAACCTATTTTTATACAGAGGACGTCACCAACGCTTGTTTGTGTCCCGAAGGTCTGTGAGAGTTTATATTTTTTTTTTTTTTTTTTCTTGCGGCAGAGCGACGAGCTTTTTAGACCACACGTATAACTAATGTTCACAGTAACAATTGCACAGGTCAAATCTACAGAATAGTACAGCGATAATTTACCGTTTTTTAATCCCGAAAGCTTATTTTCCAACTTTACAGCATTTGGCGGACGATTCACATTTCTAAAGCTCCCAACGGAACATTTTTTCAGCCTATACCTTCCGTCAGTCTTTCCACCTTCTTGCATTCGAGACTTCCATTGGGAGAGTTCCTGCAGTACGGTCGTTTGACTCTCCGATTTCCGTAATTCACGGTGACGTATACTCGGGCATTTGGACGCTTTTTGATGAATTTATTTTTCCTCGCTCGTGTTTTATTCGCTTCGTTTCCGTCAAACTGTTTTCCTCTATTTTCCCATTCTCGACCCGCGGCCTCCTCGCGAATCCGATCCAGCTCTTGTTCTTCCCTCATGCGTCTTTGATTTTCCTCCTCTTCTCGCCTCCTCCGCTCTTCCTGAAGCCTCCTTTCCAGCTCACGCTCGTCGGGACGTCGATCGGGATTCCCGTAATTATTCCGGGCTTCTTCAGCGTCGTTACGTTGGAAAATTGAGGCGTTGTACGCGTTGTAGTTCTCCTTCAATCGCTCCCACGTGTTACTCGTTGTCCTCGGTTCGAGGGTTGCGACCGAATTTTCTGAGGAGCTTCTCGACGTGGTGTTTTCATAATCTTCGAGTGAATCGGTACCGCGCGAACTCGGCTTCGTCGTGTAATCGACGGGCTGGCTACCCTCGGCGGAATTCTCAGTCGTCGCACTCGTTCGCTCGACCGTTGGACTCGGTGAGGAAACGTCTTCCGCCGAATCACTTTCCGTCGATTTCGAATTCGCCGCCTCGGCGTCGACCAGACGCCCGTGCGTCCGAGGGGTCGCCGATATTCCAATAGTCGACCGGAAGTCTTCGTCCGTAGTTTTTCTCGACCGGTCGTCGCCGCTGTCCCATCCACTTCCGTCGTCGTCGTTGTCCTCGTAGTCCTTACCCTGCATCCACTGAAAATAGTATTCGCAGTCGTCCTCGTCCGTGCGGTCCTCGCAATCGAATACCGCGTTACACACCATGTCATCTCCGACGCACTTTCCACCGTCACAGTAAAATTCGTCGGTCGGGCAATCCTGGGAACCGTATTCTCGACTCGTTTTCCTATTACCTTTCCCACTCTTTTCGGAACTTCCGATTTCTTCATAGTTCAAAGTTGTCACGACTTCGATTTCGTCGGATTCGTCCGGCGTAGCGGATGCGAGTTCCGAAGAGTCGATTAAATCGGAATCGATTCCTTCGCCAGTGTTTTCGTTGTCCGAAACCGTCCGTTCCGTCGTCCGTTTATTCGCCGTCGGTGTCGCGGTCGTTATCCCCGGCGCAGCGACGCTCTTCTCTTCGTACGATTTTTCGGCGCTGCTTTCGCTCGATTTGGTGGCGTAAAATTTTATCCAAAAACTATCGCAATCGTACTTACATTTGGTTCGATACATTTTTTCCAAAGATTCCATAACGCGAAGAGGTTCGTGCGTCTTTCCCCCGTTCCCAAGCGACCCAGAAATTTTTTCCGCGGTAACATCAACGCCGGGTGTCGAGGGCGTCGGGGACTTGGTCGTAGCCGGCGTAAACTTGGATAGGACGTGATGTTTTTCCAAATACTCGTTCAATTTCGTTCCACGAGGCGATCGACGTCCGGCGGTAGCGACGTGTTGAACGAGCCGCGATCTAAGGATTTCATTGACCACGAAACAGTTGTCCTCGTCCAATCGATTCTCCGCCCTCTCCAAACAGCTGATGGTCTTCCGATCCCTGTTCGTCTGTACGTTCATCTCCAAACTATTGTCGAACTCGTTTTTAGATTTATATTTCGTCCACGCCTTCAGGCACTCGATCTGACATTTCCTCGTATCGTTGTCCAATGATTTTTGTTCCCGCCGACTCAACTTCGCACGTTTCCTGAGCTGTTCTTTCGACATTCTTTGATAATATTCCCAATCCTCGTCACGAGCTACTTTCTTCCAGTCTTTCGGAGTACCGACTCCCCTAATTTGATCGGCGTTTATGAATTCAACTTCCGAAGATCGATCGGAGCCACTCGATTCGCTGGATATTTCTTCATCCGGTACTTTTCCCTCTTTTCCATTTTCGCGATTCGTGTTTATTGAATATCCGAAACAATTTTCCAACGTCACTGGAATATCTTCGTTGTAATATCCTCTGGCCTTGACGATCCTCATAGTTTTATTCCGAAGTGAATATTCGCTTATCATCCCCATCTCGAGATTTTTAAGGTACAACGATTTGCACGCTGCGTTAAATCTTATACGATTTAAAATATCCGACATCAATTTCGGCGAGGCAAACTCCCCGGGAGATTTCGCGTAGTAAAAGTTGATCCAAGTACCGTTCACTGATGACGGGACGATGTTCGGTGATGAAAATTGATGAGAATGATTAAATAAAAAAAACAACAAACAAACAAACAAACTAGTAGAATCATGTGGAATGAATTGAATGAAATCAGATGAATGAGTATGACGATTAGTGAAGGGTCGGTGTGTCGTGACCAAAAAAATTAATGAGATCAAGTAAATAAATAAATAGATAAAAAAAACACTCTCGGACTCTCCCGCTCTACCTAAAGATTTTCCCTACTCTTCGAGGCTCCGTCACCCCCTCGGTTGGAAGTTCGTACGAATCGCGTGGTAAGCGAATTGAAACATTTATTTCCGGATTCCCGTCAGGGCGAATGAAATTCCCCCGAAGAGTAGGCTCAAATCTCGGGCCATCCGAGAGTCGTTTTTTTTTTTCTTTGTTTTTTTTTTTTTTTTTTTTTTTTTATCGACCGTCGGCAACTCGTCGTCCGACTTGCGAGGAGGAGGTGTGTTTGGAAATAAAACTTTCAATCCTCGGAGGGGGAAATCCTACTCGGACATGATCAAGGACGATTGTGGGTGATAGTTACCGCAGTCTTCGTCGGATCCGTCCGGGCAGTCGTCGAATCCGTTGCAGTGTGCGTCGTAAGGGATGCAACTGCCGTCCGCACATCGAAACTCCGAGGCACCGCAACCTGCTCCAGACACGATACTCGAATTCTTTATACCTCGAGGGGTGGAGATGATACGGGGGGTTCTTTCTACTTGTCTTGTTTACATTTTCAGGGGGTTAATGGGGGGTGGTGGGGGGGGGGGGGGGGGTGGGGGGGGGGGTGGTTTGAGTCTTGAGAGGTTGAACAGTTATTACCGATCCCACAACAAGTAAAGCCATATATATATATATGTATATAATTCTATGATGTGGGGTATGAGGCATGATAATGACTGTACGTATATTAATCACAAACGGATTTCAAGCGCCCTCGAACCCTCCGATCTCGGGGGATCGGATCGTATTGTAATATTACGAAAGCGATAAAGCGGTAATAAACAGTGTATCCGATTCGACGTGAAGCTTATCCTGCTGCATTAGCAAAGCTCATTCAAATATTACTTTGACATTGTTCGTATAGACGTTATCGACATTTTTAAGACCATAAGAAGCGTGAATGAATGAATTATCAACGTTTAAAATGACAAGGGTCAATTTCCACCTCCGTATCCACGTTCCGCAGAGCCCTCGGCGACCGACGCATCGATTTCAATTTTCGAAATCTTCCGCGATCCCGTCGATTCCACCGGCCACCGAAGGTTCGGCGGGGTGGGGGGCGGGGGCGTGGGGGGTCCGTTGATACGGTCAACGTCGTACGGAGAATGTAAATATCAAGCTCACTCGAGCGGAGTTGATGGAAATTCGCAGCCTGGTTCCGATCAAATGCGATTCGATATCAATTTCTTTGAAATTATTTGATACGCCTGAAGATCAACCGATTCAACGGTCGAACGTCGTTCGCTGACTGGATCAATTTCACGATTATCGTCGCCGATACTTTCGTCGACTTTCATCCTCCTCGTGTATGCAATAGCCTCGTATATCTCGAGACGACTCCTCTATTCCGATCATTCGGTCAATCGATTAAAATTAATTAATTGTTATAGTTATTGTTCCCTTCGTTCCACTTACCGCACTGAGCTTCGTCTTCACCTGTCGAACATTCTCGCGATCCGTTGCAACGAGCACTTCCGATCAAACAGGTACCGTCGTTGCATCGGAATTCATCGGCGTTGCATACTACCTCTGAAATAAAAAAAGTCGAACGATTACAGGATGTCGTTGATCCCACGTCTGTGATCGGGTCGTCGCGTGGCGTTGCATAATTTCATATTCGTAATGCTTTTTGACTCGAATTCGTCGTCTAGTTTTCCATTAACGCGAGCTACTTCAAGTGCAGTCGAATGCACGTTAGGTAACGAACGATAATTATATACGCGTGGATCGAAGTGAATGTAACTGATTAACCGAAAAAACTGGACGATTGTTTGGACAAAATTATTGATGAAAAATAATGTATAACTGTACCCGCTGGACAATCACGTTCGTCGGAGTTATCTCGACAATCTGGATTACCGTCACAGACAAGCGTGTCTTTGACACATTGCCTATCGTCGCACATGTATTCTCCCCTATCGCAAGGTCCTACAATGGAGGCAACAGAAGAATAATTTTTAAAAAAACGCGACAAAAACAAACAGAAATCACAAATTATCGCTAGATAAGAAAAAGGAAGAACAAATTTTCTTCTTCTTCTTTTTTTTTTTTTTTCTTTCTCTTAAATCATACAAATTGAAAACCTATTCGTTAAGAGGGTGTCCGCCGAAGTGTGACGAAAGATGAGAAAACTAATTCATTACTTCACCGGGATACCCTCTGAAAATCGCTACTTTGACTCGTCCGGTTTTCAAATGATTTGACGAAATAATTGATGAGATAATTCTCAGATCTCAGGCTCCGATGCGGACATCTTGTCATACCGGACGAAACAAAGTGCATTTGTAAGACTACGAGTTAGACAATTTTCTCACTACGTTAGAACTGAAACAATAACTTTACATCTGTAGCTCGTTCGAGTTACGGTATTTACGGCCAATTTAACGTCGAAGAAAACTATTTCCGACGGAAGTTCTTATCACGAAGTAGTTGAAATTATTCCTCGTCGGTTTTTTATTGTTCTTGTTTTTTTGTTACTTTCAACCCACACAGTTGTCGTTTCGGAATAGTCAAGATCGGAATCTTTAGCA
This sequence comes from Athalia rosae, assembly GCF_917208135.1. Taxonomy (NCBI): domain Eukaryota; kingdom Metazoa; phylum Arthropoda; class Insecta; order Hymenoptera; family Athaliidae; genus Athalia; species Athalia rosae. Next base: position 16,619,109 of record NC_064026.1, read on the forward strand.
GTAAAATTTTCAAACATGTGTTTGTTTTTTTCTATCTGGAACGAAATCGTTGTTCGTGGAAATTGAAATGATCTATCAATGTCCGTCAATAAACGAAATTCCAATACTACGAGTTCAATATTTTGCAGGCCTTCAAATTTCAAGCGATTCTAAAAAAGAACGTGTTAAGATATCAGAAACAACGAAGCTTCTATGGAATCATGCTCATACTTCTGTTAAACATCAGGCTATTAATAAAAGACCTGTGTAAGTATCGTGCGTTTTCAATAGTTTAGTACGTAGGTACGGGTGTTATACCTACGTTATTACGGTGCGGTACAAGGCTGGCTAACCATTACGGGTTATTGTAGGAACAATTGTTGTCGTTCGTTAAATAATCTTTCTCACATAATCATAAGTTATCGAATAGGTATATATGTAAAGTTATAGGTATGTATACGTGCAGTTCGTTACGTGTCACGTGTCTAACGACATGAGATCTTATCCACCAAAAAGGCGATTCGGAGGGTGAAAAATGAAAATTATCATCGAATTCATAGATTTGCCTTTTTCGTAGGATTTTAAAATGCGTCGCGTCAACGCGAAACACGATTAGACACGTGATACATAATTTTCTGTTCATTTTGTTAACCGTACGTGCAGGTATGGCACAGTCGATCTCGTCGGACCTGTCTTGGCAATCGTTGTATTTGTCGCATCGTCGTTCTTTCGGAATGCAATATCCGTTGTTGCACATAAACTGGGCCCTGGTGCATGCTGTAATTAAATGTGATAATACTCGATGAAAGAATACCAAAAATAACAGTCATTTCGATGAGGTAAAGTGTAATGGAATAGCAAAAAGTAGACCGCGGATCAGCGGAAGGTGTAGGCACATGATGCGACGCAGAGAAAGAATCTTAGACTCCGAAGTGATGTTCAGAAACAGAGGCGGCGAACGATCTTTCGTTCATTCATCTTGACGAAGAGAAGAATTTGCAGAATAACAGGTAGATGGGTACGTGAGAAATCGGATGTACAAAGCAAACGTCACGATGCAGAGTTGCGACAGAGACGCAGAGATGAAGAAGTCGTGGAAGAAGATAAAATAGAGAAGAATAGAGACGAACACTGATTTTTAGACAGTAGAATGACAGAAGAGAAGAAAACTAGACGAGATGAGAATAGACGAATCTGATAAACGATGAGGAGAATTGGTATGATGATATATTTTTTCACAAATAGATCACGTGGGAAGTTGAACGGTAAACCATGAAGAAGAGTTCGGGTGATGCGATTCCTGAATGAGGATTATTTTACCGAAGAGTGAAGTTTAGGCGTAACGCCGAAAGCTTGAAGATATAAGCGCCGAATCTCGATTGATTTTGTTTGTTCATTTTTTTGTTTGAAGTAAGACTTACGACACGTCTGTTCGTCGGATCGATCTCCACAGTCGTCCAATCCGTTGCATTTCAGGAATTTTGAGATACACCTTTTGTTATGACAAGTCCATTCCAGATCAGGATTACAGGTCCTCGATTCTGCGGGGTTTTGAACGACGATCATCGTTGCCCGTAAATAAGTATACGAGTGGGTGCATCACGGGTGGCGATGAAAAGAATCAATCGCAGGATTTCAGAGAAATGTTCACATCGACGGTGGGGTAATTAATATCGATATCGGTACACGAAACAACGACGAAGACGGAGACGGAGACGAAGACGAAGATGACGACCGAAATGTTTTCCGATTTTCGTGAGTTTTCATGTCGATGTCAACGTGATATTTTTGGAGGATCGGCCGCATGCGTTAAGAAAATAAAAATGTTAATACCGATCGATACGTTGAATAATTTTCATTCGCAGATTGAAAGCGGACGGGTTGTGACGTGACGTGAGTGTAAAAATGTGGAAAAAATATTCGAGTGCACGTTAATATGTATGTGTAGATAAATGGCGTGTACCGGGCTGTATATAATTCAAGATTACATCGTAGGTAACGATGCGTTGCTTTCTTTCTCTCCGCGCGTTTATCGTATCATCGTAATAGGTGTTGCGTCTACAAAGTGATTATCATGACTCATTCTCTCTCGAGATAAAAACTATAAAAGTCTGAAGAGTAAGATAAGAAGATCACGATTATAGCGGGCATAGCTATGCGCGTTGATATAACTCGGTTTACAATTGCACGCCACTTGATTTCACACGTCCGCTTTGCATCAACGAATAAAATCCGTGGATTACACCGACGTCAATTAATTTCCAAAATCGCATCGCGTCGCGTAAATCATTACGATGGAATTAAACGAGACTAAAAATGTGAAATCGGAAAAAAAAAAATGTTCTTTTTTGTTTTTCAAATCCCTGCACGTTCGCATTTCAACAGAGATTACGAGCGTGCGAATTGAAGGTTGATGACTACCAGTTGTTACACAGTGACACTAATTACCATCAACACGTACCGGAAACAAATGAATAACCGAGAGAAAAAACCATAAATCAAATACAATCTATTTGCAAATCGATCAATTATTCTTGACAAACTATCGGTCACAAAAAAAAAATAAAAAACGAAAAAAAAAAGAACAAGCTGATGATTTTTGAGAAAATTCTTAGACGTTCGATGGGTGTGTGCGTTATGTGAATACAATATGTGTAGGTATTATAAAATTGGGTGCAGCATGCAATATTACGTATACACGAGGGTGACAATATCTTTTTTTCTTTTTTTTTTTTCGTCCGAAATAAGTAAATTTTAATCATCGAAAACGGAAGGATTGGAATTTTTTTTTTTTTTTATCAATTGGCGATCGATTCGGAAGGAGAAAGGCGTGGAGAAAAAAAAAAAAAAAAACTGTCACTCTCGCGTGGATCGTGCAGTGATATTATTTGTTAGTAAATGCGTTAGCATGCATACCACAGCTGTCCTCATCGGACATGTCATCGCAGTGTGGTTCCCTGTCGCATCTTTGCCATGCAGGAATGCATTGTTTGCCAGATCTGCAGGGCCAACGACCGGGCGGACAGTAACCGAGATTAAATGGCCATCCCGGTAGGGGATCGAATTCAACCTCGATTCCCGCGCTTTCACCCTCTCCCCTTACCTCACCCTCGTTTGTCTTGATCGGCGTCTTAATCGCGTTTCCAAAGTTATTATCTACTTCTGCGATCGACCAGTCAAAGTCCTGGTCCTCGAAGCCAGGTGGTATTTCTGACAATAATCGATCGGATTTTCCACATGAAACGATCAATGCCGATCGCCGCGTCGCATATTTTATCGGAATCTAACTTATCGCTAAACAGTTTCGCTGACACGTTACAATCATAGCTGCGGTATTTCCAGAAGTTATATATCGTTCATGGTGACCCGAAACAAGCATTTCAGTTTTCGTCCCGGACGACGCGCGTTAATGAAATAACAAAAAAATGGAAAAAATGAAAGGAGTTACATTAATTCATTTTAACTACCCAGCATGCAACCAGATTACTGTAGGTAAAACGTAGAATTACACGTGGCGAGAATTTTCATAAGAAAATAAAAAATCTGTAGAATAAAAAATTTCATTCATCTGTTAAAAAACTAGTAGCTGAATTATGCGGATCATTGATGAAAAAAGAATTGCTGAAACGATAGATAATCACCTTGAAAAGATGATGCTGAATGTATATTATGTACAATGGATGCTAATTATGCAGCTTTTTTTTCTCTACTCGGAACGCGTGCGATTGTTAATTTTTATGAGATTAAATAATGGTTGAAACGAAATACTCACGACAATTGACTTCATCGGATCTATCGTAACAATCGCTCCTTCCATCGCACAACGAGTCTTTAGGAATGCATTGTCCGCTGCTGCATCTCCATTCCAATGAAGTGCAAGCTGTAAGAAGAACAGTTTTTTTTTTTTTTTATTTTTTATTTTTTTATTGTTAAATGGCGTCAACTCGATATGCGATAATTTCTATTCTCTGCTATTTTTAAATTTATTCAATGATATTCAATAGAAGAATTTGTCCGGCGGATAAACCAACGCCAAGTTATTTTCGCCCACGTTGAGGAATTCGGCTCTTTCGAGTCGACTCTTCGCGTCGCGGGGGTCGTCCCTTCGGGCAGCGGCTGGTATTTAATCTGAGCGTATAACAATACCGTTGGATGTACGCGGTACGGTTTAGAGTTAAGAGTACCGAGTCTAGGGAGTTTTGGAGCGTTCAGTTTCAAAGGGTTGACGTGACGGTAAAACGTGTTGCGCTGTAAGCTAGCCGCGTGCCAAACCCGAGCGATCTCTCCTCGAGGGTGTGGAGTATGAGTAGGTAGAATATCAAGCGCCGAAGGAGACCGAAAAACCGCCTCAACCTCGCATAGCCGTGAGGATAATTTGCCAGTTTCATTAGACCGTCGGGATCGACTAATGTTGCCAAAGTCGGCGACGATGATTTTTTTATTCCACGCTCTCATCACTCGATTTCCCGAAACACAAACTTCGCTTACGAGATCACGCGCTCGCAGGGTGCGGAAAAAAGAGAAAAAGAAAAATCAGCCCCTCTTTTTTGAAAAAAACATTCGCGCGGACCAAAGCAGAACTTAATCACCCTAACCACTCACCAGATGAAAACATAAACCCCTCATTTCTCGAGGGTACACGGGTACACGTACGTACGCCGGGTGGCGTGCTTCGATCCGTCAACGAGACATTTTAACCATCACCCTGTTGACCAAGGCAGTCATATGTATGTTTGTCGTGTACGCTGGGGAAAGGAGGGATGAAAAATATAGAAAAAAGCTGCCATAGAATCAGGCAAAGTACGGACGAACGTCTCTGGGTCAAGGAGCTTGCGTAGCGAATGGGGATTGAGAGGAAGGAGGGATTAAGACGTATTTATAATACGGTATGCCGATGGTGCATCGAAGGTACAAGAACATGGTCGAGGGTTCGGCCGCATGAGGAAACACCGTCGATGAATACGTAAAGAGAGGGTGTAATTCGATCCTTCCCGCGAGCCGTTAAAACTAAACGAAATTTAATTATAATCAATTACGTAATTCAATGCTCTACGGATAGAGGGGCGGAGGAGGAAGCGAGGAAACGACGAAAAAATTCACAACTAATTTGCCACGATCACCCGATTCGATTCAACAGCTGCGATACGCATGCGAGTAATTTATACACGTACGTACGTACCTACTCGCGTAATGTTACGGGTATAATCATGGACGTATTGTGCAATGATATATTCGATTGCAGTTTTGTTAGGGATTCCGAAACCATATGTATATATGCATAAATACACGTTGACTACCGCGAAACGGGCGCGGGGGTTTGCAGTTTCGGGCTTTTCACATGGGGTGAGTTACTGCGAACCTATCAAGAACGAGAGAAGTCGGTTGATTCGCCTCGAACTCATTCGTGGCGTTGGATTGGACGAAAAGGAAGAAACGTCGGTAAAGAAGGTTCAAATCTCTGCGAAATCAGGCCACTCCCATTATGGAAATTCGAACAGATTCACCGTGTACATTATGCGCGTAGTTCACGTATAGCGTTCGAGTAAAATTTCGTTAATGCCAGGTTGCGGTAGCACGATGCAACCGGTGACTCAATCGATATACGTAGGTGTTGTACGATACGACTGGAATGAACTGGTTAACCAAAAAATTCTAAACTTGGAAATCTTAGCGGGAAAATAGTCACGTTCAAGCACGCATCGACGCAACCGTGTAGAAGTTGAAAAATCGAGAACGAAAGAAAAAATTCATTCGCATCGATTGAACGCCCATCACGTATATTTTTTTAACTTTTAATTTCTTTTTTACTATTTTCTAATTCCTAGCTCCATATATACATTACATGTATCCACGTGGAATTATGATCCGAGTATCGAATGTCTCGTTCGAGCGGAGGAAGTTCAATAAATAATTCAAGTAGATAACTTTTAAGTAGTAGATATGTAGTAACTGCGGATTACATAGTACAATAAATCCTCGAGTTCGTCGGAATGAACCGAAGCCATGCGCGGTTTAAGGGTTTGCCGATCTTCGAGCACTTGATATTATCTGACGGCATACATATATAAATAAGGTATGTATCTACATAGGCGCACATAAATATACATACATATTTTTTATTCGTATACGAGCGTCTTTCTTTTTTTTTGCTGCACCCTTCTAAGTCGCGGTGCGCACTTGAAAGAAGCCTTTCCTCCCCCCCTCTTTTCTTCTGTTCTCATTTATTATTTCTCATTCGTCATTCATATTTTTCGTTCGATAACGCGACGATCGAGTCCAAAAATGACCCGCTTTCGAGAACCCCCCCCCGGGCTAAAAATTATGCGAAAAAAACTAAACTCACACGATTCGATAAATGAGGAAAGAAAATAGCGGGTGGTAAATTACCACGGATTTTTCATTTCACCTTTTAGGATCGCGGTGGATCGTATAAAGGAGTAATAATTTGAAAAATATACACGAGGAACGATGATGGTGAGAAAAAAAAAAAAATGAAAAAAGGAAACGCAATAAAAATATTATTCGCGCTAACAATAAGCGTTACAAACTTTAGTATCGTAAACAGTATTTTACAGGACGATTGTTCGACAATTGCGCATATTTACATTTATTTTCATTCCTGTGATGTTGCGTACCCATGCGAATGGGTTGTATGTTATATTTTACGCACGAATATAGGGGGGGGGGGGGGGGGGGGGGGTATAAAGTGTAGAATATGTTAACTGCATCGCGCATATAGTTTGTTTTAATTGAGTTACGATTGAATATATTCGTAAAAATTAATGTACCCGATAGGTATACAGGTAAAGGTACGCTGATAAAACAAGAGAACGTGATGATAATGTCAAATCTCCGTGTATACGTATGCACGTGAATACATACGTGCTCCGCAGGATATATGGCGCAATTATACGGGCAGCCAAAAAATTTTCATTCTCACCATGAACTCGGCGCACGGGGCGGGCGATTCTCTAAAATTCTCATTATCATGGAGGCGAAATTTTACGACCGAGGAGAATGAAACTTCTTTAATTCCTTTTGTCTTTTGTTCTCCGTTCGTCACTTTTCGAAACGTGATTTTTTTGAATAAAACATACGCCAGTTACTTAAAATTAATGAAATAACGATAGGAACGTCATCGCGCGCGAATTAATCGCTGTTGAAAAAAAAAAAAAAAAAAAAAAAACCGAAGAAAATAATAAAAAACGGTTTTAGCTCAACGATAAAAATTATAACAACGTATGATTATTAAAGGCCTGATTCCCTCGTAAATGAAGTTAACGCTTTCAAGGTAGTTTACCTGTGGAGTCTCGCGTACATCACGATGTGGTACATTACACGGTCATTTTCATAGAAACTTTTATTATCCCGTTCGCACATTTAACCGCAGCTACTGCATCTTTGCAGGAATAAAATCTGTATACCCAACGATTTCATTTATCCTCCTCTTCTTTCCTCGTCTGCGTGAAAATTATACAGATTGATAAAAGAGAAAGAGGAGAAGAAAAAAAGAAAAGATTGTTATAATAATAGCGTATACACCGCGACCATGGAAAACGTAGAAAAAAAAAACAAATCTAACTAAAATACAAAAATATAGAAATAAATGAATTTGAAAAAAAAAAAAAACACGAAAAATTAAGTGCGGCGGGCTTACGCACCGTGACGTAAAGTCGTTCGTATTAGCATGACAAGCTGCTGGCATCAAATTGCTGGACCTAAAAGCTAAAGCCCGCGCGGTGACGCTGTAGCTTCTGCTAAATCGTCCATGCGCTCCTCTAATGGACTACCTGGGGGACGGAAAAGTCTTGTCGTCTCCCGGTACGTGGCTTTTGCCGCCTCCGCACACCGTAGAGCGCGAGTTTTTCCTCACGTTATTCATTTCCTTTTTTCCATATCGTTATTACTATTATTATACCTTTTTTTTTTTTTTTTTGGCAGTTTTTTTTTGCTTTATTCCCAACAACGCTGGGAAGCAGACTGCGACTCTCATCCGTCCTGCGGTTCACAACCCCGAATACCGAGTTTTATACCGCCGACGCTGCTCTTTCCCCTCAGGATCGCCACGCGATCGTGTCGCGATCCGCGTGCACTTCACACACCGCGGCGCATCATCACCCCCCGATTCGTTCGAACATGTTGCAAAAAGAAGCTACGATTTTAAAGCGAAGATAAAATTCTCACGCATCTGTTTTCGCCGATTTGTTTCATCGCCGCTGTCTTACCCTTCCTTAACCCCCTAAGATGACACAAGAATTTCTGCTCGCATACTTTTGTTGCTTTCAGTAATACAGTTGGGATGAAATGAAAAATTTGTGGTTTTTTTTTCTTTTATCTCTTGTCGTTTTATCCATTCATGATTTACGGCGTACAAATACGAAGTCAATAGATACCCCGTCGAGAGATACTGGTTTATTTAACATTTTTGTCTGACGTGCGGACGGCGAGCGTAATACCGTTATATGAATTAACATCGATTTTATAAACGAATTTGCTCGAAAAATCATGCCTCGGATGTGACACTGCGTGATACTCGCGGTCCTTCCGTATAGCTGCGGGTATCTAACCGTCGGCACTATTTGCCTATTTGGTCCTAATAATTTTCACTTCCCCTTTTTCAACGCTTTTCAGAACGTCCCGATTTCAATCAATGTATTCAAGTTATCGAAGGACAGAGAGTATGAACCAGGTGGTGCCGAGGTGATTAGAAACTAGAAAGTAACCCGGTCGACCTCCCAGGGGATTTTTACGCATCGAAGCTTCCGATATAATCCACAACTAACCCACCAACGATAAGAAAACAGAAGAATCTCGCGATCGCACACGAGGCTTCCGGGATTTTTTACAAGGTACTGTTCTTTTTCCTTATGGTTATTTTTTTGCCAGTGGAATCTATTTTCCAGGATTGCGAAATGTCGAGGGGCAAGGGAATCGAAAACTTTGAACGATCCCCTCATCGATCGTCCGTTTTTTTTTCATTGTTTGAACAGAATTAGCGACAGTTCACGTATAGGGATTCTTTTCCTCCCGTCTGGTACTCGTTCGCGTTCGCTTCGTTGTAAAATACGTCGCGTGTTGATGGCCAGATAACGAGCCTGCAGTGCAGCAATATACATACCTATAGGTACACAACCGAACACATGTACAACGCGATGCATGTACGTACGTACGTACACACGTAACTCGTAATACACGAAGAACGCGGAGTCGCGGAGTCGCGAGTCTTTTGGAGTCTTGGGAGTCGCGCGTCGACTCGTAGCAAGAGACACGGGAATGGGCACGAACCTATCGGATGTCAGGCTCACTCAAAAGCCTAGACACGCCGAAACGATACCCTACCGCTCCAAGTTTCCTACATGCAAACGTGTAATGTACCTTTCATGCTCCCGATATTTTGTTTCGCGGTATGTACATTTATCACAGACAAGATATTTGTATTTCTTATTTTCCTCCTCCCTTTTCTCAAATGGGAGTTGGGTCTGGTTAGCCAAGGGGAGAAAGAATCGTTCCTCCGATTTGGAACGGAGAAATGAATCATCGTCACTTGGGGGGTCGCGACGAGGAATGAGCAAATTGGTCATTGCGATGAGCAATGAGCTGATCTTAACCTATTTTGATTTTCGATTTCCAGTTCGTACGGATAATATAAACGACGCGTGAGCGTGATTCGCTGGTGAAGTGCGTTGACACAGTGGGTCGATTTATAAGTTGTTGCACTCTGTCGGAGAGTTCAATTGGATACGCGTACATCGTGCGGATACTATGCTTCAATGTACGTATGAATGAATTACCGAGAGCGTGAAGGAGGTTGTTGTATTCCTGACCATTACGTAGCTACCGTAGCGGTTTTCTACCGTCATAGATCGGTAGATAAATGCGGAATGAAAAACAAACGGAAAAATAAAAAAGAGAAAAAAAAAAGAAACCTAAGACAAGATAATTACATACCGTTGGTACGTCGTATAAAATGAATTGCCGGTATAAATGTCGTTGTCTCAACAGCGCGCGCATATCCTATGATATTTATACTCGTGTCCGATCTGTGTACGTATACATATACCATCGTCCTGCGGAAAAGCTTCGGATCGTCAGCCGCGGTGAGATCATTTCGCAAAAGCGTCAATTTTATTGGTTTGCATTCGCGTCCGTCTCGAAGCGATGATGTCTCCTATTCGTCATCGTTATCTCCGTCGTCCAAAATTACGTCATACTCGCGCGCACCGGCCGTCAACTTATCGTTAGACCGCGCTTCTAATCCCTGGAATCCCGTGTCGGGCACACCTGACGACTCGATAATCGAATCCTGTTCGCCGTGTTCGCTGACCGTCCACCTGCGTCGTCCGAGTCCTCATTCATTGCGCGGACGGAGGAGAGAAAATGGAGAAGCGAAATGGGAAACGGGAAGGCAATGTAGGGTAAAAAGCTGCGGGACGTCAAAACTTCGTTTCGCGCGTGCCTCCAGAGTGATCTCGTGAAATCCTGGTCTCTCTATTAATTCAGCAGAAGCGTTAGATCCGTACCACCCGTCTGTAAGCGTGTACGGGGCAATCGCGGCATACGTGCCAGCTGATGACGGAGCTTGCGGAGGAATTCAGCCGACCCGGAGGACACGTGTGAGTGAGGGACAGAATTATTCTACATACACGCGTCGCACGTCGGATCGCGGCTATCGTCGGACGCGGGCGAACGTAAATTTTACCGCTAATGATGCAGTGTCGCGACATGTCCCATGCGATAATTTCAGAGGAGAAGTGTCGCAAAATGTTATAGAGAAGATTACGCCTCGACGAGTTCAACTCGCGAGTCCATCTCGCAGAAAGACGATTGTTTCACACCAATTAAGATTGCCGCGTGACGGAGGTCCGCCTTTCGTGCGTACATATACATGTTACATAGAAAACGAGATGGATATTGAAACGCGCGATGACGTTCGTTTCACTTGAAAGGAACACTGAAAAATCTATCCTCTTCAATCGTTCTCGGATTAATTGTCGCTTAGTTTTGATCGTTCCTCGTCTAATTTTTCTTATTCTCTTCAATTTTCGCACGAAATGTGATGTACTCGAGTCAATTGTTTTATGTGTATATGAATTTGCATGTACGTACATACAAAATGAATCAGACGAGGGAAAAATCTTTTTCTAGCTCGCAGAGTGTCGGCAATTCTTCAACCGGATTTGAAATCCCTCACCTTTTTTTGTTTCTCTTCTTTCGAACGAATCGGACGGGCGATTGTATAAAAAATACTCGAAAGCACACTCAACACCGTTCCGCGGATCTCCCGATGTCGCATAATTTCTGCGGTCACCACGTACACAGGGTATCGTGTATATGCATCGCGGAAACGTTACGTAGTTTTCCAACAATAGGCTCATTACTCATTTCTCATCGCTGAGATTTGTTCTCCTTAACTCGGTCAGACATAGAAAATGTACCACTAAACCGTAACTATCGACGAACTGACTACACGTAACGCGCGGTGAGCCTGGAAATCTTTGAGAGATTATTTCAAGGCTAACTCGCTCCGCGCATCGCGAATCGGTGGATACGTTTACGCGCATCCATTCGCAAAGTATTTACATTGCGGCGGTAAAAATGTAAAACGAATATCTGCAGATCGATCGATCTATTTGTAGGCATTAATGACCGGTCGCATTTGCATAGGTACATATTTAATTATTCATCGACACCTGCAGCGTGCGAGCATTGCGAAATGAATTGGCGAAGGATATTTAAATGATAATAAGCGTTACGCGGTAGAAGATTCCTATGCTGGGATAACAGCTGTCAGGCGTTACGTCAACGTAGAGCTTCGAAGCGTAGTCCTAATTCTTCTGACCATTTTTCTATTTTCATCGCGCGATCGTTGGTCGGTAGCGCGTGTCCTCGACGGTGACGACAATCGAGGTAATTGCAGAAATGGGATTTCGAGTGTCTCGCAAATATTTATGACAAGAATATCGAGTCGCATTTGGTGCGGCGGAAATACGAGGGCAGGAACTCCGTGCTGTGATTAAAAAATTTCGAACGCGCGATCTGCGGGGGAGCCGCATAAGTCTGATGTAATTTCACAGGTGATCGTGCCGCGTCGTACGGAGATACGTCCCCGTTTCATTTTACTTTTTCTTCTTCTCGAGGTTCGCATTTCATTACATTGTTTTTTGTTTTTTTGTTTTTTTTTTCCCCGTTCTCTCTCTTGTGTGTCAAATATATTCTTCTGCGCTTTCGCCGACGCCGTGTGTGTCGCGGATCGGCGGGAATAAATTCCCGCAAGTGAAATTCCTGCAGGCTAAGCGCGGTGCGGCAGAAGCGCGGCTTCTATGTACGTATATCCCCATATAATACACGGCCTCGCCTGTACAGGCGCGTGCAGAATTCCATATCACCGAGTATCCCGCCATTATAATACCCATTTACTCGCACACCTAGAAATTCCGCGCGTCCACGTACGACTGTACACACAGGAATTATTTCCTATTTTATAAGTACCCGCGACGCATCACCTGTTATAATAGGTTATGCGTACACAATAATTATCGGAATGTGCGGCACGTAGGACTATAACTGGCATTTGATCGACGGTACGATCTCAGAATCAAAAACCACGAGAGATAAGAATATTCGATTCGATGATTATCATTCGACAGGGGATATTTAATCCAAAACTACATGTATATTATACGACCGTCGAACTTTGCACGCGTTCAGCCTCCCAGAAATACGATGTTACAAGCCTAGAAGGAGAATAAAAGAATACTCTTACAATTAATGTTCCGGTTTGCGAATTATTTTCACCGAAAGTCTGGATTATTTTATCCTGGTTATTTCTTTTTTCTTTCGGCGAGGATACGAATACCCGTCGTTTGACCCGCTGCAGCCGCAAGGGGTATTTTACGGGCGTTCGTCATTGTTATTAATAACGGCTAGTTGTGGGAAGGCAAAAAAAAAAACAGAAAAATAGGCTGAGAGTGCGATTCGTTTTTGTTTCTTCTATTAGAGCGATAAATTCACGGATAGCGTTGATTCAGCGAAAACTATCCCGTCGCAAAGACGATTAATTGAGAGTGTATATATATACATACATATATACATATATATGTATGTACGCGTACCGCGCGAAGAGGTCATCGGTCGGTGGTTTGCCCTCGGCCAAGAATTGAAGACGAAGAATAAGGTTGTAAATGTTGCAATTTAAATAAATGTATAATACATCAACTACGAAACGCCGCGCCGACTAGTTCGAATCCGCGGGGCTATGTCATCCTACGTCTACCGAATAATACCGCCAATTTAATATCAATTATTCTTTCGAGTCCTCGTATAGGTCCGACGTAAGAGCGAGGTCCGCTTCGAAAATTTGATAACGATTCACGCGATCTCGACGAAATAAAATTCCACCCGGTAAACAGAAATCTAGGAACGTGTACGCGCATGATGTGATATTAACGTCAAATTCGAGTTCGGATCGAGTCCGTGTATACCCCGTGTACACGGATACACCTGTGCGCAGGTAAGCGTAGGTAGAAAAAACAATAGTTACAGTAATTAGCCCTGGTTAAATATATTTTAGTGGAGCGAATAGCGGTGGAAATATCGACGTTTACATTTAGCGTCGTTTAGCATATCAGGGGTTGCTCGCGGTTCGGTTACCTACGGGCGTAGGTATAGGTGTAACACGTGTATCGTCGTTACATGGGTGAGACAACGGTTGTTCGCTCCGATCATGTACAAAATACACGCCAAAGTCAGCTACGGTATACCTATGTGCATATAAGCGAGGCAACGTACACGTTATGCTTACGAGATGGTGCAAGTGACGTAACTATATAAGTTCTTCGGATGCTTAAATTGCAAAATGCCGAGGCGTCGGATTTTGCACATCTGTCTTCGGATGAAAAGCGAACTAGAAAGAATATGAAGAACCCGAGTAGAGACAAGTGCAAAAATTTTAACCTCAGCCTCTTCCTCTTCTTCTCAATGGTTGGCTGGCCTCGTTATGATGCCCCGCGTGAAAATTTCCATTACAATATATACCTAAAACTCCCATTGACTTCCAAACCCGCGAAGAACCGGGCAAATATTGTCATGATAATCGTTGCTGGATTTAATTTTAATTTTTTTCCTCTTTTTGAATCTTTATGTATATATATATATATATATGAACATTTTCATCGATGCGTTATAATTATTTGCGCGTTGAAAAATTATATAATTTTTTTAGCCGGTTTTCCGAATCGTTGACCTATATTAAAATTCTACATACCGATCGACCTTGAGGTCGGGTGGTAAATATATTTGTCCATTAATTAGGCGTGACGTAATTAATGTCGATTAGGATTTTGAATTTTGCTGACAAGCTATATGAATTAATTACACAAGAGGCAATTGAACTTTCCCTCCTGACTATGTGTACGTGAAGTTCATAACGCGTGTCGTTTCCGAGAGATCTTTACCCCGTTCGATGGTCGGAATCCTTCTATTCTTTTCACTTTTTTCCCCTAGTTTTTTTGTGTCCTGTTTTTCGTCACTTTGATCTCAACCAAACTTACAAAACGACCACCGTACAACAATCTTCGATGGATTTTCCTCTGGCGCGCTACCATCATCCCCCCGCAGATATTTGCCTTCAAGGTTATTAGATTTTATCCTCGCCTCCAGGCCCCTTTTTCGCTCTCCTCCCGCCTGTCGCGACTACGTCCCTCTTTTCCTCCCCAAACCAAACACACTTTTCGCCAGGCACACATGTAGCTTCCCTATCGAATTTATTTATTCCCAACTTCTGCTGCTACTTCTCCTTAGTTTTATTCCCTTTTTTTTTTTTTTTTTTTTTTATTCTTCATTTTTTTTTGTTCACCTTTTTCTTCTCTGTATTTTATAGATTTTTATTTGGTGAAAAATCAACGAAGGAGAAGTCTTGTGTACTTTTTTTTAGCAGAAAATGTTTTATTTTTCATTCATTTATTTTTCTATCCATATTTTTTTTTCTCCCTTTTTCTTTCTTCTTCTAAATTTCATTACTACATCCACTCGCAACCCTCGGGTACATGCGGTAAACTCGAATGTTTCTCTGCACTTTCGCGATATTCACCTCCCCGCAGTAAATAATGGAGAGGATATTTCAGAAAGTCGGGGAGACAAAAAAGACGAACAAAAATAAAATATTTTCGAAATAAATATTCATTGATCTTCATACTTCTCGGATAATTTCTAAACGTTGGCTTTTTAGCGGCCAACAATAAGTTTCGAAATTAAGTATCGCGGGGTGACGGGGTCCGTTTTTACTCCGCTCGTATAACGTATGAAATAAATCTACGCGTTTCGATTTATCGATTTCGCGAAAGCTTCGACGAGCAAACGATTCGAGTGTAAAACCGGAAGTACACACGGAGTATGACGTATGCGTCATTTCCGTACTCGAACGGAGGTAACCTCCTGTACAAGGATACGCCAGCTTGCACGACCCCGCGAAGACCGTTTCGTCGCAATCAATTTCTTTATTACTTATTTCTCCCCTTCTTTTTCCATCGCGTTTTTACTCGCTCCACTTTACCTTCGTACGCGCATTAAAGAAATTAGGAAAATTCAGACGTACGCGAAAAGCTGAATATATTCGTCTTTTGTACGGGGAGCGATGAATAAGTGAACGAAAAATAACAATTTCCAAAATTTTCTCATCTCTTTTCCTCCGGCCGATTTTATTACACCGCGCGTTGAACCTCGCGCACACCTATGTGAAAGCCATATATATATTCGTGTCACCTTTTCCGTCTGGTCTGTGGCCCCGATTAAGTTCTCAGACGTAAGTAAGTTATTTTCTAAACAGCTCTCGTGTATTATAACGGCGACTCGGAGGTATATAATAAGGTTCAGAGTAAATATAACCCTCTCCCCAAGATGGCATATTGCAGGTATACCTCGGCGAGAAGGGGTCGGTGTTTTCGAGTGCAGCAGCAGCAGCAGCAGCGGCGCGAGGCTATTGTAACGATTAAGAAACCCATTCAAGTTTCAACGCGATCCGTCCCGCGCCTCAAACCAGCGACGAGCGGCGTCGCGACGCCGGTAGGCGGTATACCTGTCGTACGTTCGCACACACGGTCGCACGTAGGTCGATTTTCCAAACACGCTGTTTCGCGGGGTTTGGATATAGATTGTTGTTGTTGTTGTTGTTTTTTTTTTTTTTTTCAATTTTACGTCGACGCGTTTCAACAGAAAGTCCAGCTTTGTTCCGTACCTAGGTAATACGTGTACCGATTCGGATCAAAAGCAATCGATTGCTTTACGCGGTCGATTCGTCGCGGAAGTTCAATTTTTCAATACCCTCGCTTCGTGGGGAAAACATTCGAATTTGATTCGGACGTTTTTAGCGGTTTTTTTTTTTAACCGTGTACCCCAAGTAATACCGCGGCCAAAATCTGACCAGCGCAATTGCAATACTGCAAACTATGCATATGATAGAAATGAAGAAAACTGCAATTGTGTAAGAACAGTTGCGATATAGATAGATATGATAGAGAACGGTTTTACGATAGGCGCGAATTGAAAACGACCTTACTGATAGCGAATATCATCGAGAACGGTCGCTCGCGATTTCGTCGGCATGCTTCTTCTTTTTTCTTCTATTTTCCGTTTGATCGAGCGATCGAAAATTACTATTAATTATTCCTAATCGATAATGGAATAATTATCGAGAGACGAAAAGAAAACTCTTCTCGCAGGCGATTCACGCTAACCGATATGAATAATTATAACTATCACAATGCTACCTATAATAACTGAAAAAAACTCGATCGAAATTATCCATTTGCAATTGAAATAGTACACAGGCTCTGTGTTTCTTTCGTTTTTTTTTTTTGTTTTTTTTTGTTCGTTTTTTTCCCTCGCTCCTTCTTCTTAAATTTCAATTCCGCTCGGTGTAACGCGGAAGACGGAGAGAATCCTCTAGGAATTAGAAAAGGATTGAAATAATGGATTCAATTATCTTACCGTGAGTCGTTGATTATTCCCTAACCGCGATCGTTTAACCAAACGACAATTAAATCGCTATCCGAATTACGCTGTTACTGTGCGAACATATTTCTTCGATTTTACTTAATTTCCGTAAATTCGTTCTTATTTCTCTCGGAGAATACGTGTGGGGTGAATTAATTCGTTAGCGTTACCTGGTCGATGGTACCTCTGCCTCTGTCTTTGCCGCTGCCTTTGAGAATTTGCAATCGCGATATTCGTGAGCAGTAAGAGTGTCGTCACCAGATAGAGGCGACATCTTGATCTTCCCATTTCTCGTTCGTATTCTTATTATCGAGTGTCGTCTCGTTCCTTTATTATTTTACTTCTTGAGTACGTGTTCTTTTCTTCTGTCAGTTGCACAATCGAAGTTTCACGTGGTAAGTTTATGTACCGTAAATCACGAGCGTTATTTTCGTCGTCGCATGTAATTTTCGTCGTGTATATTTTCGGACCACCTACTAAAAACATTTGCGATTATCGAAAACACAAGGCCATAAATCGCCCGCAGTGCGACGCGTTGCGATGTCGTTTTATTATTCAATTTCGAAAATTGAACGTAAAAATGAACGGAATAAAACAGGGAAAAATTAGGCGCGCTACGGTGGGTAGAAATGCATAACAATTACCACGTGTGTATCGGTTCGGAATCGAATCTATCGAACTGGAAAAAAAAAATCGAATTAACATACTTCATCTCTTTCTATTTTTTGACTATTTCATTTTTTTTCCATCAGCGCTGAATCCGAGCTCCGAGCTCGCGTCTTCTATTCTTTCCCACGTTATTTCGTCGACAATTTTGTTTTTTTTTTGTTTTTTTTTTCTCGTCTTCTGCTTCTCGGCTTTTGATTACGAGGATGAAATAGAATCGAAAAATAGGTGTTCGTGTGCACCTTTCCCCGGAACAAACATGGGCTAGAAAATTTGGGAGGTGCACGCGGTAGATAAGCTCGCGCGCGTGTACAATATGATTGTCCACATATTTAGATTTTAGAATAAGTATACCGCGGTTGGAAAACAAGGGGAACCTATTTCGTACAGCGCAACAAACTCAACTGGGTACCTCGTTTCCCTTCTCCCACGTCTCACAACGATATGTCCGCTTGTGCAGGGATTGTGCGTGCAGGATGATTTGAATAATAAAAAGCTCCCGGTAGTTACGCAAGCGGTGTACACGGATGAGGTGCTTTTTCCCTCCGTTTCACATTTCTCCGCAGGCTCGCTTTTTCTTTCTTACACTCGTTTGTTTTTCGTTTTTCTCCTCCGGTCTAAATTTCTTAATTTCATGTCTCTACAGTCTCGTAACGGCCGGCCCGTACAACGCCATGGGGCTTGTTCTCGTTCTTCGATTTGAAATTTTTAAGATCTGCGACCCACCGAAATCGCGGACGAGAGAAAATTGCACCCTGAATTTTTCGCTAGGCGAATACACGCTCATCGACGCGATTCTTCGAATATCTCGACTTTATATTTTTTCAACGTTATAGGGACGCGTTGTACACCTAATTTTTCTTCGAACACTCGGATTTCATTATACTCCTCGGGTATGATATCGTATTTCCTTATTTCAATGACTTTCGGTGTACCGTTTTTAATATACATAAGAATTCGATCTGCACCACGCCGCACAGTGTGAAAAGCTCGGGAATTTCGTATACGAATAGACGTATTATAAAAGACCGAGTTGAATTTTTGCAAGGATTCCGCCGGGAAGTTGATTTTAAATCGAATTTCCGAACGTGAGTAATTTCGACAATTTATTTTCAAGGAAACCTGCATCATATATAACCGAGAAATTAATCAGCCGATCAGACATCGCAATCCCCGGATTTGTAGATCGACGATTATTTCATCTGTAAAATAATTTCCGCGGGATTGAATTCCGTTTTCTTTTGCCGTTCCAATTTCACAGTTTTCCTCGGTAATCGAATTTGAATATTGGCGCGCCAGAACTTCCACCGCTTCGTGGTATACACGCGTAAGCGAAGGTGGGCGTAACGCGGGGCGGGAAACCGAAACCGGACTGTTTTCATCTCTAGAAAATTAAATTCCTCCCCGATGTGTTCGCGGAGCGAAGAGAATCCTTAAAATACCATCTGCAGTTCCGTCTGCGATCCAAACTTTGTAATTTACGTACGATTTATTGTGCGAATACGAAATGCACGGAGCTCGGATTTCATACGAGTACGTAATCCGCGCGTGGCATGCGAAATCGTTTCATCGAATAAATCATCTGCAATTTTTCTCTGCCTTTTGTTTCGAAAATAAAGACCAGATGCGTTGCGGGGGACAATCGCTGAAATTCGAACCGCCGATTTCTACCCACCGGAACTGTGATGGAAAATAAGAAAAAAAAAAAAACTCAAATAGATTCCGAAAAGGAAAGGCAACGAAGACCGCTGACCGAAAATCGGCGATCTTACGGTTAGAACGATCTTTCAAATATTTGTATCGTAAAGTTAATATGTAAAATGGAACAGGGCGAGAACAGAGTGACCGACTACCTCGTAGACTATCACCTCAACGACTGACAGCAAGCTCCGCACACGACTAACGAGAGAGCAGAGCTCGGAGCTTCGGAGTTCCGATGATCGGCGTGCAATACGACGCGTGGTATAAACGTGGACGTGAACGGGGGGCGCCTGACTCCGTACTACAACGTCTGTGCATCTCCGCCCCCGCGGTAGCGATACTCGGTTTTTTTGTTTTTTTTTTTTTTGGATTTTTTGTTATTTTTTTTTTATACAACAGAAGAAAAGGAAGAATTTATTTTAATATTTTTTCACCGACCGACGGACGCGACAGACCTTTTTCACGGACTGTTTTACACATCGCGCGAGACGAGCGATGATTGTAGTTTTTTTTTTTTTTTTTTTTTTTTTCCGTCTCTCGTGGAGTAAACGATATTTCGGACGTTGGCGCAAAATTCTCCGAGAAAACGAAGGGAATCAACGACGACGGAGGAGAAGAGAAGAGATGAAAACGAGGAGGAATTAAAAAAATGGCGGACGAGTTCGATCGGACGTCGCCGATCTCGAGATCTCTCCGAGAACTTTCTCCCCCGATCTTACGACAGCTTAAATCCTCAAGAACCCTGCGCGTCGATTATCAAAGGACCGCGATCTTCACTCTCTTTCCCCTGTTATATACAAAGACCGATATGTACGGATACTTTCATTGATTCTTCGGCGTATCGGTTACCCCGATCGGCTAATAATTCTTCAGGTGGTATCAACGAGGTGGCGTCTACCGAATGGGAACCCTCGTCGGATCTCGAAAAAAAAAGAAGGATGACGTAAAGAACAAAACGAATCCCCGGAAAAATTGTACAAAGGATTACAGTATTCTGACTTCTTTCGTTCGTGCGACGCGGACACGTCGCACACTTTCGCGATTCACAGGCCGAACAACCCGTATCACCGCGTGTCGCCCTTTAGCGTTACTCTTAGACTCCAGGAGTATTTTGAACGCGGGTATAAAATATCCCGGCGTGCACTTCGCCTGATAGCGCGCGCACCTCGGGGATACTTCCTCCCTCACCCGCGCGATAATCCCCGTTAAATTCTCCCGCCGCGGTAATCTGAAGTTTCGTGGAGTTCGCGCGCCTACCTTTCATATTCGATTTTATTAATTTCTCCGTTGCTCGCGCTCATTCGCCACTGTATTTCGGTGTCGGCGTCCAGGCCGACAAACGAACGGCGTGTTGGTAATCGTCAACGCCACCGCGGCGAGCCCAGAAATTCGCTGATTAAGCTACCGTGAGCCGGGGCAATGCACGAAGATGCGAGCTGACAATGAGATGAGCTCTCCAGATCATGTTCTATCCGTACAGCAGCGCTCGCTTTATCAGCTCATAACTGTTCTGTACACTCGTTGAATATCTGCTGCGGTAGGTATACGACGTATACGTATATGTATGTAGGTATAACCTCGTGAATGTACAACGACTGAATAAAATGAAAGGGAAAGAAATTCGACGCTCTGCAAAATCTCTGTTAAAAGACTTGGAATTTCTATCGAAACATGCTAGCCGAATTTCTAGTTCATTGGAACGAAGGAGAGAAAAATTGAGAAAAAGGGAAAGAGAGAAAGAGGGGTGGACCAGAATCCTTGGAGTTTGATACGCAAAATCTGAATGGGAATGTCATGTCTGGTAATTGGAGGCGATGGTTGGCACGGACGGGATCTCCGTACGGTATAATATATGCGAAATAACGCAGTGGAAGTAAAAGAAGTAGAAGAAGAAGAAGAAGAAGTAGAGGAGGAGGAGGAATAAATGGGGACGTTAAAATATGGCGTATGATGGTCGACGTTCGTAAGGGACGAAAGGATGGACAGAAGGATTCGTAGGAGGTAGATGTTTATTCAAGGCGAGCAGCAGCTCCCGCGCCCCATTTTCATACTAATGGACTTCTTCAACTCGTTCGCGTAGTTCTTTGCGCCCGGGTTCCACAACCGCCGCAGCCTTCCCTCCGATACCTCCCCTCCTCCCTCCCTCGGGGCGGGGGATCGCGCCGAGCTAACTACACCATAGAATAACGAATTTACTAATTACCCAAAGGATCTCGAGATCCCAAGGTGACCGTGTCGAGAACAATTACAACAAGACTCCCCACATATTTTCTGATCTGCGATAATGTAAGTTAACGAGAAAAAAAAAAAAGAAAAAAAAATAAGAACAAGACGTCTGAAATATCTCTTTCTATCCAATTATCTTGACTCTTTTGAAAAATCTCCCGACACGTGGGTACGTATTACCTATACGCGCGGGTAAATATCTTCCGATTGCGTTTTTCGCGGACATATTCGAGAAATTATGAGAAGGTAATAAAAATGGAGGAAAGAGAAGGACGGCCGAAAAAGGGAAAGAAAAAGGTAACAGGGAATTGGTACGAGGTGTATACACGTTGTACCAACGAGGCGTTAGAGTTGTCCCCTGTTCGGAGTGCGGATCCGCCCACCAATCCGTACCCCGCTGGTTTAATCCCGCGTTTACGACCTTGGTATACCAATGATACCAAAAATCACGTTCTAAAATGTTCGGTAGTCCTGATATATATATATATGCGCGTAAATTTCTATACATATTGCACCCCGTATAGCTGTATACGTTTAACTTGATGAAAACACGCGCGCCATGGAAGGCAATCCACAACCTCTCATCAGAGAATCACCGCAGAAACAACCTCTCCGAAACCCCACCGCCCCCCCTCGAACCTTCCCGACAATACCGACGCCTCGCAATCGGCGTTCAGTTTTTTCTCCTTCTCTTTTGTTTTGTTTCTGTTTCGTTTTGATTTTTTGTTTTTTACTTTTTCGAGTCGGCCGATAAAATTTACGTCCAACTTGATTTCACCGGTTCGAATAATTTCTCCGTACATTCATTTTACTCCAGGGTTGTTTTTCGAGAGGGACTTTTGCCCGAAACTATGCCGACGAAATCGAAGAGGGTAAAGGTAGAAAAAAATGCCCGATTTAATTACGCCGGTATGAAGATCGCGTAGTGAAATTTATTAAAATAAATAAAATCGAAACGATATAAGAGCACGAGAGCGTAATTTAAATTATCCAAATACCTTTACGTATAGTCATTATGACATAACTCATCGGTGTAATTACTTCAAAGTTAGAACCCAGTTACAGGCTGAGATACGTATAATAAGTATGAGTACATCAAATCTGAACCTGATGATATTTCGCAATTTAAATTATGAATCACCGCGATTCCGCTCCAAAGTTTTTCTTCCCTTCCATTCACTTTTTTGGCTTTGTCCGTAATGATGCCCATAAGAAGAACAAAGAAATACAAAAAAAAAAAAAAAAAAAACCCCCCGCAGACCGAAATCATTTTTCATACGACAATAATATCTGTACGATATACGTAAGTTTTTCACATATTTTTACATGTGGAATAAATATGAGAAATTCTCGACTCGCGTGTATTCGGTGTACGTTAGGGTAGGTCGGAGAGACCGCCACGGTACAGAAAAATTATCGTAATACGGGAAAAAAATTATAGAAAAAATGAAGCGCCTGATAATACGATGAGAAAACAACGAATGTGAAGATAACAACTTGAGGAATTTCTTTTTTCATCTGAAATAATTTTCTTCGATTGCAAGGATCCCAGTCCACGTGGGACACTCTCCCCCCCTTTGTCGTTTCTTTCCCATCCCTGAGTAATGTTTCAAGTCTGAGGAAGTGACGTTTGTCGTGGCGGTGCCTAGCGTGCTGAGAAATATCACCCTCTCTTTCGTTCCGATTCTGTCTCCTTTTGTCGCTACGTCGCGATTCTCCCGCCCTCGACCCCGCCGCCGTAACTCGTAAACCTCATAATTGTCCTCATCCAAAGTATTGCGGAGGGGGCGGAGGGAAGAAAGGTTCCGCAGCGAAAGCTGGCGGTTCTCCTATTACTCATACGCGGATTATGGAGGGGGAGGAAAAGTAAAGAGGGGCGAACGAAGGGGCACGGGGGGAAAGGGGTAAATACTTGAATATTGATTGAGCATCATGCAGGTTGAAACTATGATCGGGCAACCAGCCGTTGGGGGTGCGTGTCCGTTAGTATTTATAGCCGTGGAATTGTAGTCAAAGAAAAAGAACGAATGTTATATAGATACTATGTATACAGGTATGTAAAGAGGAATAAGATAGACGGCGAAGAAGACAAGTATGAGCATCCCTCCTTTCTTTGCTATACTGCAGAATACGGAACGCCAAATGAGCTGGCAGGCAATCGTATAATTTGATTTATATAATGACTAGCAGACGGGTCACGCGGGTCGATCATAACTATTAAATATAGCGCGGGTTTTTACTATAGATCACGGAAGCGTTGACAGAAAGGAGAAGGGATCTTTTTTGAAAAACTGTGATAATCGCGTACGCGAAGAGTGATGGGGGTGGAGAATTTTCTTTTTTCCTAAAAGGTTGATGTCCAATCGGATCTGATTGAGAGCGAAGGTGAGTCCACAAATAATGCGCACGAAGGATACGATCCGGATGTCGGGGTAAAAATTTTTGCCGCCAAAATCGGCAAAAAATCTCAGTTATAAAATATAGGGGTGTGAATGGAACGAAAAAAAAAAGACCGTTTCAAGGAAACGGAAATGGCAATGACGGCGGAAAGTTTGCTACGGAAATCGCGCCACAAACTAGAGCCCCTCCCGGAACAGGTCGATTCCGGGCTGTTGACTAGCCGATGATCCTTCAGACCATCACCGACCAAAAAAGAGCGTAGTCTGCTTTTGAATATTCAAGAGATCGCCCTCGTTGCATAGTTTTACGTGACCTTTCTCTTTTTAATCGAGGAGAATATGGAGCAAGTCGACGCTTGAAATTTTTTCTAAATACGCACACATACAACGCTGTTAATTTCGTCGAACTGAAGACGAATATTTTCATTATATTTATTTTCATTTTTATAACGAAAAAACCAGAGTCTATTGACCATTGAACAAATTGAATTTTCCGTATTATCGAGAGACTGAGGAAATCGAAGCTAGAGATTTAGAAAAAAAAAAACCTACAGCGGTATTGACTGTTGTTTTCAGATATTCAGAAAATTCGGTCGGTATAATTTCTGTATTGTTCTTTCATAATTACAGAGTCGATCGTTATTGCGAGAAATGACTTTCTATGATCACTTTATTTCCGCTCCGTTTTCCATAATTCGATTAGTAGGCTCGTCTTTGCTCGTCTCTACCGTAGCAATACATGTACCCTATACTCATATGATGTCGGTGGTATCGGTAAGGAGGATATCTTCAGTTTACTTCGGCATTCACCGCGACGTCGGTAAAATCTTTCCCGACAATCCGACGTGTTACTTACCCATAAAAAAGGTCGAACGAACCGACACAGACCTCTTTTTTTATCGGCGCGAAAGACGCGCGAAACGAATGTATCATTTAAAATTGAAAATCTGGCGAGTACGAACGACGAATTTTTTTTTCAAAAGAAAAGTGGAAAAACTCACGTGGTGGTTCGGGGCAGTCGTGCTCGTCGCTACCGTCTGTACAATCTGGGATGAAATTACACTTCTGGTTGTTGTTGATGCATCTTGAGACGTCGCAGGGGAATTCATCGGGTTCGCAAACTGTGAAAATTCCAAAATAGCAGGTGAACGAAAGAAGATTCGAAATACTGCGCGAGTACCTCGCAGTTGTCTCAAACGGTACCTACTTCATCGCCTGCGTTCAATTCTCATTACAGAAGAGATTTGAACTCTGGGCGATGAATTTGTTTCATGTTCAGAATACCCCGCACTTGAACAAGGTCGAAGTGTTTTCGGTTCACGTTAATTTGTTATTCCTTACGCCTAATTTTTAGTAACACGTATCCAAATTAACGACATCCTCTGACAGTGAACAGGCCATTTGCAAATTTTCATTTTTTTAATCATATAAATCAAAACCAATTTACTGGAGAATGTCGGCTGATTTATCCTCATCCCGTTTTATAAAAGCCTTAGATACTGTAGGGGATATTTAATATTGTTAAAAAGCGAATCAACCGTGACACCATATCATTCCCTATCGCTCAACTTTCATCGTACCTGATCCAAGAAGAATGCTGCAATTTGCAGCGATCGATCCCCACTGCCTCAAAGCAATATATTGGACAACAATTGTATTACTTCAAAAGACCATAGACATTAGCACAATAGAAGAAAACATGCGAGAAAATGAAAAACGAAATGACAAAAAAAAAAAAAAAACTACAAAAGCGTGTTAGATTTCAACAATTGCAGCAGAATGTATGATACGAGAAATGGTGAGAGACAAATGTGTAACAGTTGTAAATTCAAACGATTTTTTTTTGTTTTTGTTTTTGTTTTAATATGTATTAGTTCTGCAGGCTTCTTTAAACCACTCTGCGTTGCGTTCCCTTTAGTACCTTGTGGAGGACAATTCTCTTCGTCGCTGCCGTCATCGCAGTCCTGAATCCCATCGCACTTCTGAACAACCGCAAGACATTGACTTCCATCTCTACAAACGAAGGAGGTGTCACCTCTGCATCTCGGTTGATCGGTCCCATAGTTATCATAATCGTCGGGTGCTTCAGTTTCCGTGGTATAGCTGGGGATCACAGGTGAAACTGGTTCTTCGTACTCATTTCCCTGACCGATTCTAGGTTCGTTCGGATATCTGTCGAACTCAATATCCCGCCCGACCGGGCCATATTCTTCATACGGAGGGCGCGGGGTTAGAGTATTTCCCGACGGATATTCGTTGTAAGTTCTTGGAGATGATGATTCCGAAACGCGCGTAGATCTCCAAGTAGTAGTTCCCCAAGTAGTCGGCTCTGGAGGTTACGGTTGGGTCATTTTATAGATCGTTTGACGATACATGTGGTTTGGCGAGGACAAAAAAAAATAAGTAGGCTAAGATGAAGAAAGTATGCGGAGGTGAACAAGTTCGGTTACGTGAGTATAAGAAGTTCCAAATTCAAACGTAGGAAAGAACGGATGGACAGAGAGAAGATGGAAAGTGTCTTTTTTGGTTTACTTGTTGGTGGGGGGAGTAGACACAAAAATGTACAGTTACACGTAACGTTGATAATGCTCGACGTGTAGTATAAATAGTGATTCGGACTAATTGTAAAAGCAAAGAAATCTACTGTACTCATTAGTACGAGAGGCTGCAGCACCTATACATGTTTGGTTTATCTATTTTTTGTGCTACGCGTGCGTGCAGTTCGTAAGATTTTCATGCGTGCAGAAAAAGTATAATAGATATGTACATCTATATTTATATGTATAGGTAACTACATATATACATATATATCTATATAGTCACACGTGACAGTGTGATATTTACAAAATGTCTCGTAACCCATCGACCGTTTATTCACATTGTACGAAGGAAGAAAAAAAAAAACAAAAGAAAAATCATTGTTATCGAAAGAAAATTTCGAAAGTTGAAATATTTGATAGTACGTTACGCCGAATTATTGAACTGTTTAGAGTCACAGACATACAAGTCAGCTATAATATCCCGAAATTGACGAATTTATAAATGATATCCCTCGACGTAAATACCTGCTGAATATCAGGTGAACGAGAAAAAAAAAGAACCGCCTGAAGTAAATAATTCCTTACCTGCTGGGATCGTTGTGACTTCCGGTGATGTAGTGGGTGGTAGTTCATCTGGTGAACAATTAGCTTCGTCCGAACGATCCGGACACTGGTTCCAACCGTCGCATCTTGCACTGAGAGGCACGCACATCGAGTCGGTGCGACATTCGAATTCCGTAACATAATCGCATAGCGTCGCAGATCGGTCTGACGGATAGATCGTTCACAGATCGGGTGGTATTGAAATGAAAAAATAAGTGCAAAACCATATGAATAAACGGTAGCATCTATGGATCTCACCGATCTACATCATACCAAGAATCAGTCTAAACATCCTACCCAATCCGTGCGAACAATTTGTAAAATAAATTTCGTGCTTCATTCATGAATTCTTACCGATTCGTATCAAGTTGGGGTGGATTCGGTCTGTTCAATTCAAGAAATATTGGTGTACGAGAAATGAGACGAGGGAAAACTCACCTTTCATTATTCTAAATACTAAGTTTTCAGGCGTTGCTTGAATATCACCCAGACGGTGAAGCGCCAGTTGATTCTCGAGGATGGCACGGTGTTTCGGCTCGTCCGATCGTTCCGATTCAATGTCGACGGAGACGCGCGTCGCGAGCGGGTCAGAACTAATTGGTCTGTAAATCGAAAACGAGAATCATCGATGAACTCCGGAGATACAGAGTGAGGAAAAAGGGTAGAAAAAACAAAAAAAAAACAAAAAAAAAGAAATGGCGATCGACCGATTCGAAAGCACTCACTGGTAGTGGAGAATATTGGAGTAGGCCTGCGACTTCGGATGTTTTTCTGCGTACAGACGATTGATCGCGGTGGTCACCTGCCTACTCAGTTCCTTAAACTCGTCAGAGTCGCGGTCGACGTAATCGACCCTGAAGGGCTCGTTGATGGTGAAATCGGCGCGGTAGACGTCTGTGACGAGAAAAACGAATTTCAATTGAATGATGATTTAGCTTTTACGCGGACACAGCTTAAACGATGTCTAAGTCTGTACGTTTCTACGTACAAGCCAAACGTCCGAATGTCGGTTTCGTCTGTATCCAGAATTTCTCATCAGGTGGTTCGAAAGCACTTCCTTCGGCATCTCCGGATCCTGCCAAATCCTCGTCATCACCGACACCGGCGTCTACGGAGTTCGGGTGCTGAACAAACGTTAAATATTTTCACCTCAGATTCATCGCCATTATCGGAAAGATCTCGACGTGGTTTCAAGTTTTCACCTACCTCTGAGACGAGATCTTCGCCACTCTCGCGAGTTTTTCTCTCCAACGACGTTGTAGGAATATCAGCATTATTGTTTTCTGCATTATCGTAGTAGTCGTCCGTTTGCTGTTGATCACCTACGTCACTGTCGGGTTTATCGAGATCATCGTAGCGTTGATCTTCGTCTCGTCCCTCTCGCCGGTCATCGGGCGGTGCTGAAAAAAAAGGTGAATCAAAGATGATAATCACGGCGATAATGAAAGTGATTCGATAGATTTCATTGTTTGTAACCTAGACGAATCGCTGATCAGAAATTCTCGCTTACGTGAGGGTCGCGGGTAAGATTCGGTAGTGGTTTCTTTGTTCTCCGATGGGGTATCCCAAAAATCGAAAAATCCTCTTTTGATCCTATGAAACAGCGAAGACTTCTCTTGGGTTTCGATCAGAGGTACGACTTCGCCTTCGCTTTTCTGTTCCGCATCGAATACCAGGTCATCGTTCTGAAATCAGAAATGAACACCCTCTCAGATATTTTTCACTCTCTGAGCCTCTCTGAAAAAGGGCTGAAAAATAGAAGAGGAAAAGGAGGAGGATTCCTTGGTTTTCGACGGGCGAAACAAAAGTGCCATAACCCCGATAAAGAGAGATGAATAATAAAAGTGATTCGGGGACGGGGTTCCCCCTTCCGTCGGCCATACGTGGCAAGCGATCGTGCAACACCAGAGGCCACAGCGTCGTCGACGTGTCTATTCGATGTTTGCCGCGTATCATCGAGTGCTCGCACGCGTACCTCGTAAACTACCAATTCCAAACTAAATACGCGATATAAATTCAGGATCAGAATCGAGAGTCCTTCCTCGCCCATCTACACCGGTTTTTCCCTTCTCTCTTTCTCCCTCGGTCGCCCCCCCCCCCCCGCCTTCTCTCCGCCATACTTCATATCCACCCACGTTGTACATCGCGTTTATTATTCGCTATACGGTCCTCCTCAAATCGTTGCCGCAAAAGATCCGACCAGGTTCTTCGAAGCCGACGTTCGCGAGGTCACTGACGTTCCGTACGACCCGATCTCCAGGTGCAGCAGGCTCTAAATAACCGACACCTATGTACTTTCATAGCACGAAATTCAAATGGCCATTTCAAAATAACCGCACGTTTTTCTACGAGCGAAGCGCAGATTCTCATCACAGAATAAAAACACGAAAGTCATGTATCTCTCGGCTCTCCGCGTCATACCCGTAAGCTGTGACTCCGAGGTATAGTATAACTTTGCCAGTATCTAACGAAAAAACAAAGATCGGACGAAATATCCGTGCGCTTTTATATACCGTCAGAGTTTAGTCGCGATGTTGGAAGAGAATCGGGTATTTGGGTTGCGCTTTTGCCTCGTGGGAGGGAAAGGGTATACATATATACAGAGTATCGTCGGAATACGAGCACGTAGTTGTCCGAAAAAGATCGTAGACCGGACTTAGCGGGAAAATCCTTTGCAAAACTCTTCCGGAATAACCAAGTTCTCGTCTCGAGTCAAGAAGAGTCGAGAGTCGAGCGAGTCGGGACAATGTGCAGCAGTTTTATCTACCCGCTCCGCCACCGCTCTACACTTACGAAGAAGCGGCAAAAAAAAAACGCTGAAAAACCGAAGAAACGGGATTTTCAAAATGGCGTCGCCAGTACATGGTACTTGCACGTATTCTAATCTCTGTTCGGCCCATCGAATTTAGAAGGGAGTTTCGACGGTAACCGATGCGACGTTTGCCGTCGGTTCTTCATCTGTAATAAATTCGCCTCCGTCTTACACTTCCGTCAAACATTTCACTTGAAACACTTTAAAACAGGAACACACCCGGTACGACTGGCCTATAATTACAATGAGTATTCCGAGTAAAATGATTCATGGACACACAACGCTACGTTTGATAGTATGAAATGCTGCGTCAAAATGGAGAAAAATATGTGATATCGTAACATAAAACACTATACATTACGAGTAAGTGATCATACCAATTGCATACATGGCAGCATAAAAATAAACCGCAGTATACGCACGTTTTATCTTTAGGCAAATAAAATTATCGTTAGCTATTATCGTGTACACTACGTTCGCGGTAATCGTATTGCTTTTGTTTCGGGAATCTACAGGAATCTTGAGACGCGTATGGCAAACGGGATGAAATCCAATGAAAAAAGAGAAAAAAAAAAGAGAAAAAAAATGCGAAAAAAGAAACATTTGTAATTCACAGAGAATAAAACAACGGCCGTAACCCGCAAGCGTTTACGTTGCGGCTTCGCTAACCGCGAGAAAACGGGTCACATCGCATGCACGAGGTTTTATTAATTTTCATCCCGAGTCAGCTGATATCCTTTAGTCTTTCGCTTAAGAACCGGCCCGCAGACGAAACCGCGCGCTATTGCATCCTTGCCGCCGCAATCTCCGGACGGCATGCTTATACGCATATAGATTTGTATATAATATACCATTTCATATAGGTATGGGCCATTCCACGTGAACCGGATCAGTCACCTCTCAGATATTTTTTTAATTTGGCATGTCGATTGTCCATGGGGAGTTAGATTTTTGTGCCAAAGGATTTTTGAATTAGTGCAAATTTCGATTTATTATAAACAATCGAAAAATTGAGAGGCGGTTTCTTTAAAAAATCATAACTTCGTCAAAAATGATGTTAGATTTAATTTTTTTTTTTAAATTTACGCGGATGAGGCTATAGATTTATGAAAAAAATAAATGGTGCCGAAAAAGTTTATTTATCATTTGTTTATTTGACAATGAATTTTTAAATGATTTTTAAAACACTGATGGATAGCACCGAAAAATTTAAAAAAAATGCTGACATATACTTTGAACTATACTACAGCCTGTGAATTAATTTCAGAGATGCGTTCGGCTTTGTTTTCGAGTAAAAAATCATCGAAGTTGGCGGCGCGCATAAATTCGAGCTCGTCGACGCCTATGCGCGTGATGACGCGCGTCGAGCGACAGAGACCCTATCTACTCTCTACGGACGCTACTTGGTGTACGCTCGACCGCGGTATTCACGAGTCATTTTCGCGATGATAGACACCGTTGAAAAATCTGGAAAAAATTCCATAGCTTCCCCATAACACGGCAAAGCCATAGAGTAAGTTTCAGAGATGTGTTATTTCTCGTTTTCGAGATATAGGGACGCATATGGCACTCCGCGCGCGCTACTTGGACATATTAAGCCACAATAATATCTCGAAAACAAGAAATAACACATCTCTGGAAATTACTCTATGGCTTTGCCGTGTTATGGGGAAGCTATAGAATTTTTTCCAGATTTTTTAACGGTGTCGATCATCGCCAAAATGACTCGTGAATTCCGCCGCCGAGTGTCTACCCAGTAGCGAGCATGGAAAGTCCCAATGCGTCCGGATATCTCGAAAACGAGAAATAACACATCTCTGGAACTTACTCTATCGCTTTGCCGTGTTATGGGGAAGCTATGGAATTTTTTTCAGATTTTTAAACGGTGTCGATCATCGCGAGAATGACTCGTGAATTCCGCCGCCGAGTGTCTACCAAGTAGCGAGCGCGGAGTCCCAATGCGTCCGGATATCTCGAAAACGAGAAATAACACATCTCTGGAACTTACTCTATGGCTTTGCCGTGTTATGGGGAAGCTATGGAATTTTTTCCAGATTTTTTAACGGTGTCTATCATCGCGAAAATGACTCGTGAATTCCGCCGCCGAGTGTCTACCAAGTAGCGAGCATGGAAAGTCCCAATGCGTCCGGATATCTCGAAAACGAGAAATAACACATCTCTGGAACTTACTCTATGGCTTTGCCGTGTTATGGGGAAGCTATGGAATTTTTTCCAGATTTTTTAACGGTGTCTATCATCGCGAAAATGACTCGTGAATTCCGCCGCCGAGTGTCTACCAAGTAGCGAGCATGGAAAGTCCCAATGCGTCCGGATATCTCGAAAACGAGAAATAACACATCTCTGGAAATTACTCTATGGCTTTGCCGTGTTATGGGGAAGCTATGGAATTTTTTCCAGATTTTTTAACGGTGTCGATCATCGCGAAAATGACTCGTGAATTCCGCCGCCGAGTGTCTACCAAGTAGCGAGCGCGGAGTCCCAATGCGTCCGGATATCTCGAAAACGAGAAATAACACATCTCTGGAACTTACTCTATGGCTTTGCCGTGTTATGGGGAAGCTATGGAATTTTTTCCAGATTTTTTAACGGTGTCTATCATCGCGAAAATGACTCGTGAATTCCGCCGCCGAGTGTCTACCAAGTAGCGAGCATGGAAAGTCCCAATGCGTCCGGATATCTCGAAAACGAGAAATAACACATCTCTGGAACTTACTCTATGGCTTTGCCGTGTTATGGGGAAGCTATGGAATTTTTTCCAGATTTTTTAACGGTGTCTATCATCGCGAAAATGACTCGTGAATTCCGCCGCCGAGTGTCTACCAAGTAGCGAGCATGGAAAGTCCCAATGCGTCCGGATATCTCGAAAACGAGAAATAACACATCTCTGGAAATTACTCTATGGCTTTGCCGTGTTATGGGGAAGCTATGGAATTTTTTCCAGATTTTTTAACGGTGTCGATCATCGCGAAAATGACTCGTGAATTCCGCCGCCGAGTGTCTACCAAGTAGCGAGCATGGAAAGTCCCAATGCGTCCGGATATCTCGAAAACGAGAAATAACACATCTCTGGAAATTACTCTATCGCTTTGCCGTGTTATGGGGAAGCTATGGAATTTTTTTCAGATTTTTAAACGGTGTCGATCATCGCGAAAATGACTCGTGAATTCCGCCGCCGAGTGTCTACCAAGTAGCGAGCGCGGAGTCCCAATGCGTCCGGATATCTCGAAAACGAGAAATAACACATCTCTGGAAATTACTCTATCGCTTTGCCGTGTTATGGGGAAGCTATGGAATTTTTTTCAGATTTTTAAACGGTGTCGATCATCGCGAAAATGACTCGTGAATTCCGCCGCCGAGTGTCTACCAAGTAGCGAGCGCGGAGTCCCAATGCGTCCGGATATCTCGAAAACGAGAAATAACACATCTCTGAAACTTACTCTATGGCTTTGCCGTGTTATGGGGAAGCTATGGAATTTTTTCCAGATTTTTCAACGGTGTCTATCATCGCGAAAATGACTCGTGAATACCGCGGTCGAGCGTACACCAAGTAGCGTCCGTAGAGAGTAGATAGGGTCTCTGTCGCTCGACGCGCGTCATCACGCGCATAGGCGTCGACGAGCTCGAATTTATGCGCGCCGCCAACTTCGATGATTTTTTACTCGAAAACAAAGCCGAACGCATCTCTGAAATTAATTCACAGGCTGTAGTATAGTTCAAAGTATATGTCAGCATTTTTTTTAAATTTTTCGGTGCTATCCATCAGTGTTTTAAAAATCATTTAAAAATTCATTGTCAAATAAACAAATGATAAATAAACTTTTTCGGCACCATTTATTTTTTTCATAAATCTATAGCCTCATCCGCGTAAATTTAAAAAAAAAAATTAAATCTAACATCATTTTTGACGAAGTTATGATTTTTTAAAGAAACCGCCTCTCAATTTTTCGATTGTTTATAATAAATCGAAATTTGCACTAATTCAAAAATCCTTTGGCACAAAAATCTAACTCCCCATGGACAATCGACATGCCAAATTAAAAAAATATCTGAGAGGTGACTGATCCGGTTCACGTGGAATGGCCCGTATACGGCGTCCGCTATTACTCACAACCGGGCAAAGAATGCCTAAAGTGGACGATGGCGCGCCGTGTTTGATTATGTGCGTCCTGCACTTTATATTACACGTAAACGTAATGATCTTTTTCATGCACACGCGTGAGACGTTGATGAATAAAGTCTCGAACCGTACGAGGCGACTCGCTTCAAGTGAAACGTTCTCGTATGTACGTACAGGTAATTAAACCACTTCTGTGAAAAATGTTCAAGTCAGGGATTTTGATTTTTTGTTTTAATTTCTTTTAAAAAGTTCATCGCTGTTCGTCGACTACGGATAAAAATGGCCGAAACTTTCGAAGACAAGCTAGAAAAAAAAAAAAAAAAAAAAAAAAAAAGGACCGCGATAATGGAGGGGAAAAAAAAAAAAAACTAGCTTTACGTGAAACTCATTTGTTATAAAGTTATTTTGTATAATAGCGGAGTGTGCGATGAGGCGTCTCTCAGAGCACGCCTGGAATTTAAATGTCACGCTTATAGGTAGCTGCAGATAAAACATGTACACTAGGAAGCTTGCGGTAATTGTTGGCGTCTCAGGTCTAAAGTCAGAGCTTTAACTTCTCAGTTTATTGTAGAAAAATAAAAAATAACTGGGGCGTCAAGTTTCGGGCGCGCTTGCGCGGAATTTCGGCCAACCGATCATCGTCGAGCTGCGAGGCTGCGAGCGATTCCGCAAAAACTCGGTCAGGTTTAAATAAAAAAAAAAAAAAAAAGAAAGGAAGAGAAAAGAGGAACGTGCGAAGATAATTTAAGATTTGATCTAAAATTGTGGAACGTGGTTTACACGTTGCGCGCAACTCTTGCAGAATTACGTTATTATTACGATATACGATACGCTTTTCTCTTCGCTTTCGATGTGGAGAGTGGAGAAAATTTTTTTTTTTTTTTTTTTTTATTTTTTTTCTTCCACTTTTATTGCACCGAAAATGTAAAGTCACACGTGAAATATCGGGGTGATTTCGCAAGTAGCCTGTTTTTAGTGGAGGATAGGAGGGAGCGTTTCGTGGATATGTTTACGTACGCATGTAATTATGAATTTCTACATCTTTGACCGACGGGAATAATTGGAGCTTGCAAAGTAGAGGTCAAGCGCGAAGATACGCTTGTGTTATCAACACGCGGCGCGTTAACCGCGCTAAATAGTTTAACCGAAAGGCATCGCGCGTTATAAGACGCGGAGTCGCGGCCCTAATTGGCGCCGAGAACCGCGATTACTGAAACCAGAGGTCGACATCATCCGTTGACCGTTGCTCGTCACCGCAGATTAAAAGCGAAGATATTTCACGTTCCAATTATACAATACAGGGAATTATTTGAAATCGGTAATCTCGAAGGCGTTCCAATTTCCACGATCGCGATCCAGCCGAGATTTTCTCATACGTTTCCCTTTCCACCCAAATGCGTTTCCGGAACCCCGAGAGATTAATTGTCACTTTTAATTATTCGACCCGGTGAACGAATATTCTCGGACTCGGGGCTCATTTTCTTCTCACGAGATGCTTACAGCCCGGCGAGTAGAAGACAAAAGATCTAAAAATCCGAAATTCCGGTATAAATCTCCGCAGAGAAAAATACCTGTGAGAATATCGTGAGTCCCGGCGAGTGGCAGGTGAAGTTTAAAGGTCTTCGGTATGAGTCGGAGATGGCGGTGAGGTATGTATGAGGAAAAATCCCCAATTTAACGGACTCCTCGAGGGCGTCAACTTAACGAAAATATACGTCGGTCGGTCGGACGTGCGGCGAGTTCCGAGGGAAGTAGTCGGTACAGGTATAGGAGGTGTGGGTGTCGGAGGTGCTTCGGCGAAGGTGGCGGCCGATCGTCGCTTTTGTCTTAAGCCGTGGTATATTAATGCGAAGAACATGTTACAAGAGCGGGGGGACCGGGGGATGGGTGGGGGGCGTAAAGGGGGCGTGAGTCGAACCGCGGAATACTAAAGAGTTGCGCCGAATATCCAGCGAGGAAGACCTCGTTTAACCGCGCCTTTGCATTTTAACAGGTTTGTCCCGCGAACAACGATCACGCGAGTCGAACTATTGCCTCATCCTCCGCACTCCGTAATCATTCTCGTACGGACTTTGCCACTTTCAAGCCAAAAACCCCGCGAAAAATATTCCCTCCCATCTCTCTCGACGTTCGCCGCTACGCCTACACCGACGCGAAAAGTGCGAAAAAATGTGTCCCCCGTCGTTACGGTTCGTCCGGCGATATCTTATATGAAATTTTTCTATCGTTCCAGTGGACGGTGGTCAAATATAATCCTGAGAAAATCTCGTCCGTTGTGTAACCGTCTCGAGTCGTCGTCCGCCAAATTGCGGAAACCGGGGGTCGGTGATGGCTTCCTATTTTTCTGACTCTGGAGATAGCCACCCAGAACACCATAGAGAGAGAGAGAGAGAGAACAAAAAAACTCGAATCCAATAAATGAGCATGGAAAAAAATGGTCCCGTACCGTTAATGCAAACGATGGTTATCGTTTTTTCAAAAAGTGACAGAAAAATTTTCTCCCCAAGAGAAACGTAATATTCCTCGTTGACGAGATCATCGTGGAGAATACGGAAGGGGAGATATGGTATACCGGTAAGGGGGTTCTAGGAATACTAATTTTTTGTCTTGCGAGAAAAATTTCGTCGTTCGCTGTAAAATTGCTCGCTCGCACCCCTTTAAGCTTCCATTTTTATGTTTCTTATTTTTTCAATCACTCCATCTTCTTTACATTTTACGTCCATCAGTCACGAAGTGCTGAGGTAAAAACGGTGACATGTTAAGGAATACTTTAGAAATCTCCCAGTCGAATTACGGGGATGATGATGACGATCGTGTAACCTGAAACGGTATACAAATATATATAAAGTGCTGCCACCGTTCGCGGACTCAACAGATCACAAAACTCACTTATCACCTCATCCCCGAGCCTGCTTATAACCTCCCCTCGCACACACCGGTACATATACGCGTCACGTCGAGTTAGCCGCGGTATCAAGACTGGGGGAGAAACTAACCCCGGGGGAAAACTTGTCCACAGCGTTGCTCCTCCGGGAGCATTTCAGCGAACCCTAAACGCCGCCCGTTTAAGTACGCGTAAAACAGCCGTTATACAAAGGACCGTGTTGTGCTCAGCGTATAATGAAAATTAGACTCGTCGTCATTGGATCGTCCAGATTTTTGTAATTTTCGAAAGTGCGTCGGCGAGGCGTGGATACGTTAAAATCCTCTTGGCATTAGCATCGATCTGTGCGACGAGGACGATTTATCTCATATATTCAGAAGCCACCTCAGCCGCGCTCCGTAGCCCAGAGGCGTCTCCGTCACCGCGATCCATTAGAGAAAAATATGTCGGAGGACGTCTGCGTGGCCTCCGGCAATCCGGTGGTCCAATAAAAATATACATCAACGATAAAACAAAGATTATATAAAAAACAAAAAAACAAGAACAAAAAAAAAAAATAATAATGATAATAATTCAGGCGCAGGACCAGCGGGAAATCCACGCCGTATACAATATATCGGCGACTCCGTGTTTTTTTTTTTTTTTTTTTTGTTTTTTTCTCACTCGAAGTAGGTAACGGTATTAGCAACCCTTCGTCGAGGAAGGTAGAGGGGAAAAAAGCGTGAGTTTCTCAAAATCAAAAATATTTTTTTTTTGCTCGTCTCCATTTTATTTCGGCCCGCTTACTTTGATATTCGCATTCAAGCGCACGCGTCTCGCGGATCCTTTCCTCCCTCCCGTACGGAGACTGTTCTCCCCGTTCACCGAAATTACCCAGGGGTTGCTATCTATAATTTATGACGTTTACCCGAAATATACACACGCATCGGTGTTACATCGGGAAATGATTCGTGTCGTGCGTCCCGATCAGTCGGTGGAGTTGGTCGCGGTTTTCCGATATCTGTCAATCTTACTCGTCGTAATAATAATTATAATTCGGTTTCACGCGAGAGTGCAGGCGACGAATTCGTTGTTTAAGATTCAACGGACTCGCTCAGCGACGGTCAACAAGATCAGCGTTACATGTCACGTAATTTATATCTATTTAAAAAGCGTTGCTAATACATTTTTATTGTCTCAGTGGCCTTTGGCAGCTCGGTAATAAATCTTTGGATTTCAGATTCGGGACTCGATGTGACGTCGTTGTTTTCTAAGTTTTACACGTAATACACTTTACCAACGGGCTGCAGCGATCGTCCGTCGAGCCTGGTTATATTCGTGATTTAATTTTAATCGTGACAACCTTAGACTCGGATCGTATTCCCCCGGAATTTCTCTTCAATCTTTCGCTCGCTGTTTTCCCGCGCTCGAAAATTTTCTAACGAAAACAAAGAAAAAAAAAAAAGAAAAAAAAAAAAATGGAATCGGAAAATCCGATTTCCGGACGCTCGCTGTGATACGATGAGAAAATTTCATCGAGTTACAGGCGGTGCATACGGCGAGTTGGTCGGATGAGCGACGTAGGCTTTTTCCGTACGTACGATGCGTAGAGTAACGTGAGAGACTCCGGAGCGCGGTTGGAGACGAGATGAGAGGAGGTCGTTTCGTAGATTAGAAAGCATCGGGAGGAATGCCGCGGACACGCACATTATTCAAGGTTCCGAGGACCCGACGTCGCGCTCTCCTCGCGGTTATCCCCGTACTTTTCGCGCGCTTCTTCCGATCAGTTTTTCGCTCGCATCGATTCATCTGCTCTCTAATTCTTATCCGCAGCGCTTCGCGATCGACCTCCGAGTAACGAAAGCAGTCGAGTATACAAGAAAAAAGAGATGCGCCTAGTTCGGAGGTGGTAAATTTGCGTCACTCGAAACGCGGATTATCCGTGCACGCGAATCGGGGCGAACGATCGCGATGAACGTTGATAAGTTGTGAGAAAGAAAGAAAGAAAAAAAAAAAAAATTATTCGAAAAATGGCCGCATATCAGCGCGGGATGAAACGGATATCTGGGTCGCAGACGCTGCAGTCCGTAGTACACGCGGCGTAAAATGTGTATCGGTAATTTATTTCACGTCGAATATGAGCGTCGTGTGAAATCGTTCGGTATTCACGTCTCTAATTAATCAGTTCCATTGATAGAACAGAGTCGAATCGGTGCTATCGACGTACTCGTATCGGTGTTCCCCGTAGCGCGAACATGTGCAGTGCGGAAAAACGGCGACACGGCATCGTTCGAAAGTTGTATTAAACGAAGGGAATAAAATGACAAAAAAAAAGTGCAAAGTAGAACGTTGCAAATCTTTTTGCACAGTTTTTACCAAAGGTTTCATAAATTCTATTCAATTATGACGCGTCAGGAGCGAAAAACGTGCGATTTATAACTTGATACTATACACGCGGGTTTCGCATTTATACACGGCAGCTATTCCGACGACGGAAATTCCGCGAATTAGACCGATCTTTTTTTATTCAGTTATTTCTGTTTCTCGTTTTCTTTCATCACTTTTTTCAATTTCTACATTCATTTTTACTCGGTTCGTACGGAGAACCGGAAGGTCGGAATATTCATTCGATTCGCACTTCAATGTAGGTACGTACGTACCTATACTATCTCGCTAAGCCCAACGCGTTGCTGGTACGTAAGCGATGCACTCGCATACACACGTACGTACGTACGTAAAAGCGTATAACCGTGGGAGCGTTTATAATATTTCAACACGCCGGCGCATTATTCGTCACACGTAACACGTTCGTGTGAGTACGTGGGTGTGTATTATCGCGTCGAGTAAGTCGCGCCGAACGGTTGAAGAAACAAAAATGAAGAAGAAGCGAGAGGAGAAGAAGAGAGAACAAAAAAGAAACAACGCTCCCTTCCTGCCCTCCTCTGCACACCCTCGTCGTATTTGGAATGCAACCCCGATGCTCGTTTGCGGATTTTTATACAAACTTTTGACGAGGTGAGCGAAGGTGCGGCGGAAACTGTACGTTGCGGGGGTGTAGGAGGTATTTATTGCGGAAGCTATTTCCCCGATGCTCCGTACAAACAAAATCGAGATGTTTTTACAACTCTTTTCTCTCTGCGGGCGTAGAGATTTTTTTTTTCACGCACGGCGTTACGCGGCTGAAGGGAGGTGGAGATCGCGTCTGCGAAGATAATTAAGAGCGAAAGAAAGTCAACGCGTGAAGCAGACCGTGCGAGCTAGTGGATCGTCATCGATTTCGATGCGGGGAAATATGATGTTACCGAAAAACGTGATTGAAAAAAACCTTTGAAATTGCGTTGATTTCTACTGGGGTGATAATTGACGTTGAAGAATTTGAAATTAGAATATATCCGCACCCTTTACCGATGTTATCGTAAATTGAATTGATTCGATCGAGTAAAAAACGTCGCTGATGTTCTCACAGTTTAGATTTCGAGAGGTCGGGATTTGTTTTTTTTTTTTCTTTGGTTTTCGTTTTCTTATTTCTTCGAGTTATAACGCCTGCCGAGGAGATAAGCATACAACCTGTACAGAGTGGGTTGAGAAAAGTGTGAACAGTCCAAATTTGCATGAAAATTTACATCAGAATACAAACCACTGAAAGGTGATACTTTTAAAACGAAGGACGCTCGAACGTGTCTCCATATAATATCGCGATTCAGACAAGAGGAGCTCACGTCACGTCACATTCGTACGTTGAAAATCGGACAAAAGTATATCACGGTACGAACGAGGGAGACGTTAAATACGAATGAATAATAGCAAGAAATAGAACAGACGAAATGTCACCTATCGCTTGTCTGTAAGACTGCTTGGAAACTAGCGCCGTTTTCGCCCTTTATCCTTCGATCGCTACGCGACTCGTGAATCCGAGTCAAAAGGATTCCTCGAGTCTCCTTTCGTGGAATGTAGCAGCATAAAGAAAATCATTCGCGCTCTCGTCGTTGGACGGAAATTGAACTACGACGACGATAAAATTCGAGAATCGCTAAAAATCATCGAGAACCATCGGCGAAATTACGTGCAGGGTGCCGTTCGCCGAGCGGCGACAAGTGCGGCGTGCGCGCCGCACCAAGTTGGGTCGAGACGACCTACCCTGATATCAGAGAATGTCAGACAATAGACTATTTAGGGGTGGTTGTTGATGGGGTGGTTCAGCTGTAAGCTCCCCTCTTGGGTATAGCGCGGCATCGCTACCCAACCACGTGACTTTGGACGGTGAGAAGAGAGCGACGGAGAGAGAGAGAGAGAGAGAGAGAGAGGGAGAGAGAAATGGAAGAGGAGAGAAGGGACGGCTTGAAGAGTGCTTTCGAGGTTACGCGAAGACGCGAAACACCCGCGCGTCTCCCTTTGCTTTTTCCCTTCCCTCCGCGGTTCCCTTCCTCGCTCCGTAGCCGCCGCGTGTACCCACCCTCGTATGTAACGTTGCGAATCGTGTCGTCGCATGTGGCGTTCTTTTTATAGTCTCTCGTTCTCCGTCGTGTGGTATAAGTTCTCGAGTGGAGTCATAAGAGCATTATTTACCTGTTAACACGCGCGGCAAAGACGAAGGGGATTTTTTCTTCGCCACCCCCCGTCGCCGCCCTCTACTCTTCGCCTAATTCCTTATATTCTTCTTCCTTTTCCAGTCAACTTTAATCCCATGCAGCTGCAATGGGGTTGTCTCACACGTGGCGGAGAGAATGCAACGAGCAGCGGTAGCGGTATTAAGCCTCCCCCTTTCTCACCAAATATACTATAGCATAATCGCGATGCAAGCTCTAAAAGTTAGAATAGGCACCGCTCGTCGTCGAGGCTTCAAAGAGGAAAGCGAAAAAAAAGGAAAAACTCGCGTCCTCGATTCAATTCCACCCGCCACCGCGGTCCTCCTCTGGATTCTCCCGCATGAAAGACGAAATTATACGCGTAGGCGGGAGAATCTGATAAAAGCCCACGTGTCATAGGTGTGACAATTGCGCACAAAAAACACCTGATTATTCATGGATGTACGCCGTCGTCGGAAATTCAACTGCGGCCTAAGTGTATTTCATCGGTACGGCGATGCGGGGGGGGGGGGGGGGGGGGCAGTGATTTCGAATTATCGCCTAATCCTTGAATTAATTTTATTTCGTTTTACAAATTGAAATGGACATTGAATATAAAATAAATAATTTATACTTTTTTTTATTTACCTCGCGTACACTTCATCTCGGATGATCAAACAACGGGGCACCGTGTGAATGTTTATTGAATGTATTTGGATATTTGTTAGAAAAAAACTTGACCGTGAAATTTTCGCGCGCATCCGCGCTTCCTTGCTCTTCTGTTAGTTCATTATTTTTTCCTCTCCAGCCCATATCCGTAATTGCGTACGCGCCTATCCTCCGTGCGGATTCGCGCGTGGGAAAATGGGCGAACGAAAGCCCGGAAGCTACGAGAGAAATTTTAATTCATTTAATAGGGTGAACGCGAACCTCACGTGTGCGACCGCGATACGAATTATGCATGCGAACAAACGGGGAAAAACTCGCAACAGGTCGTCGCGATCAATTCGCTCGTTTCGCATTCGATGGACAAGTCGAGAGGTTAAATTTTGTTTTCTAATATCAGCGATTATTGCCGATCGTATATTCGATGATACGCACGCACGTGTGTGCGCGTACGGTACGCACGGTAATTACAATCTTGGCTCGACGACGCGCGGGGATTATCCGAAATCGATCGATTCCAGAACTGTGTAGTTCCCGGCTTTAAACGAAGCAAATCCAGCGTTAGGCAGTTTCGGGTTTCCAATTATCATTAAATAATTATTGAGTGTATCTCAGTGCTCTGGTTACGTAGCGGAGTAACGATAGCCCCGATCCGGCGCATATCTTCTACGTAGAAAATTATATTTCCAAGAGTAATTAACGCGTGTAACGGTCCCGGGCCTATCGAGCATCAGGGAGAATCCTAGAGTGCGAGAAGCGAATTTCGCCTTCGTAAAATACAGCAGCAGCCGAAAGAAATCGGTTGCAAAGAAATCGAATCAGTAATCGATCGTTCGTCGCACGGTAGTCAGAGGCGCTTTGTGTAACGTGAAACTCGTCGATTCAGAAATTTAACACTTTCAAACACTTTCGATTTCTCATCTCTTCCCTCGTCTCGCGGCGCTTACGCTCGGGGTGTGCGAAGACAAAAAAAAAAAAAAAAATTTAAAATCAAAATTCCGATCCGGAAAAGAATTTTTCGATACCTCTACCTTCGTATAGCCTATAATACTTGTCCTCGGCGAACGAAAGATTTCGTTTTTCTTTTTTTCCTTTT
The DNA here is from genome assembly GCF_917208135.1 of Athalia rosae. NCBI lineage: Eukaryota > Metazoa > Arthropoda > Insecta > Hymenoptera > Athaliidae > Athalia > Athalia rosae. The sequence goes on from NC_064026.1 coordinate 16,662,352, forward strand.
TTTTTTTTTCGTTTCTAATCGTCAATAACTGTTACAGCTGTAATAAAACCGAGTAATGAATAGTTTAGACATTGAATCCCTCGTTCCTCACGTTCGTTTTTTGTCGATACCATTAGATATGAGATGGGTGGGCGATGGGACGTGTGTATATACGTATACACGTATACACTCGTACTGTACGAGGCTTTGTTTGTGGAAGAATATATCTTACGTCAGCTTGGGAGCCAATGACATCAGCGTGGCCTGACTGTCGCACACCAGTGCCGATGCGACGACGTTACGGATGATACGGCGACGGCTATACGGCGACGGCTACGGCGATCGCACTAACGCACAAATATTTAAATTATCGGTCGCAAGAAGACGAAGCGCGTGCGACGCCGAGCAAATGCCGGCGTTGCTGCAACGCAACTCGAATACCGTACCGTTTCTCTTAAACTCCCCCCTTTGTATTCATCGAGCGTGGTCGCGAGCGACGAAGAAGAATATTGTACTCGATCGGTTGAAACTTCACGCCGCACAACTCGGGGTATGATTCGAGAGAGAAAAAAAAAAAAAAAAAAAAGGAAAATCGGTCGCGCCGCGGCGGTCAGAAGATCGATCACGACGAGGGTAATGAGAGAAAAACCGGGTCCGGCTACTACGCTTCGAAAATTCGAAGTAGGAAAATTGTCGCCCTACGAGGTTTTGCGTGTCGTGGTGTTTTACGCAATACCCCGGCGGTTTTTTTTTTTTTATTTTCCTTTTGCAAAGTAATACGCTACGTCGGCGAGCAGCCAGCTGCAGCGGTTCGTACGTACGTACGTACATCGTCCGCACATACTCCGCCTAACAATAAACTTCTCGCGACCGAAGTTTCCGGAGCTTTGTACAACTGTTTGAAATTTTTCCTTTATTTTTTGTTTTTGTTTTTGTTTTTTCGTTTTCATTTTTTCGTTCAAACGACCACGGCAGTAGGTCACAACGTCAGACTCCGTGATGTACGGTACACGGGGATGAATATTACAATATACCGATGACTGCACTTTTCATTTCGGTGATCGTCGTTCCGATGTTCGTGCCGAAATGAGATATCGATGGAAAGGGAAAAAAATAATTCGGAGCCTTCGGTGATTTGAATGTGACTTCGGAAGTTAATCCACGTTGTTTATCACACTTGTACATACGCGCTGCGCGGGTATACCTATATGTACAGCTACAGAGCCGTGAGCCGAAGGAGGCACGCGTGATATTTGATGCCGAGAGATCGTCGCTAATGAATGGTCAAACACATATCGCGCGAGTGACGTACACGACTCGAATCTTTTCACACGTTGACTTTTTTTTTTTTTCGCTCTTATTACGCCACGCTGCAGTTCGCAATTGCGATAAAACTTTTCCCGGACATTCGCGTTAAGCAGGTATTGAAAATCGCTCCGCGTGATTTCCATTAGAAATCCTCTCATCTCGAGCGAATTAATAATCCCTAACGACGTTTCGATCGATCGATCGATCGGCCACCGCGTGCATCCTCCGTTTCCTTCTCTCGTCCCATACGGTTATGCCCAAGAAGTACAAAGATCAGAGATGAATGTGAACACAAAAAAACAAAAAAAACGACAAATTAGAAAAAAGACGAATGGTTAAAGCGTTCGTACGTGTCCGTTCAGATTATGAATAGTAGTTATACCTATAGTGGTGCGAAGGGATCTGAATCGCTGTCCATTACCATACGTAAAGATAAATCACGAGGAGGTCGCCGTAGATGGTCAGGTTTTGCATGAGCTTCGGGTATACGAGTCGTATATAGTTACGAAACGTTCGGTTATTCTCTTACGCACGTATACGAGTCTTGCTTTCTCTAAAGCAAACAACAAAACGAACGCCCTTAATTTTTAAGCCGATTCAAGGCTCGATCTTCGTTGTCTTTTTTTAATCCTTTTTTTTTTTTCCGCTCAACCGCTGTACCATCCTCGGACCTGCGGTCTTGTTCTTTTTTCTCCATATGCGACGCGACGGATCATCCGCGAAAAGTGAAATAAGATTCCAAAGGAGAGAAAAAAAGAACGAAGCAAATTTGTGCGTCATATTGAGATCGTCGTGCGGCAAGATCGTTGAATAATTGTTGAAACATTTTTCAAAAACGTTCAGGGCTCTGATTCTACCGGCGCATTATTGTACAGTTAGTAATAGTATAGACGAATAGCGTGTATAGAAAAGCTGAAATTCGATGGTGTGTGGGCCGGTCTTGCGATAATAATTAACTATACGCGACCGTATAGCCGTGTAATATAGCCGCGACGATCAAGATTACGGTCGCTGACTATGGGACGATAATCGTGGTCGGACATTATGCTGCCTCGAGTGGTATCGCCGACACTTCGAATCAAATGATACACTTATATCTATCCATGCTTATATCCATATCCGCGAACGCCAACTGTCTATCTGTATCGACGTCGTATGCGTTCTTCCTGGTATTTCAGCGTCGGCGGCGATTCGGCTGGTTTTTCGCGTAACCCCGCGATCGAGCGGGGAAAGAATGTCGACGAATTATGCGCCGCTTTTCCGCGAGACGAATGCCGCGGATGTGAAATGGCAAGTAGAAGTGGGGAATACGAAGGCCCAGTTATTCCTCGAAGTCGAATATTTCCGTCCGATGCGCGAAATGAGGCTAAGCAGAGCGGAGTGACAGAAGGGGAGGCTCCGAGACGGGCGTTCCCTCGGAACTTATTGTTAGTACGATAAATGTTTATTTACGTATCGGCCAACTCGACGCTAATTTCAGATGAGAAAAGGAGGAACGAACCACCAACTGAAACCTGCACCGGCGCGGCGTTTCGTTCGTGATACAATCGCGACAAATAGATCGACTGAATCACGCCAATTTTACAGTAGATTTATATTAGCTATTTATTGACAATCAAAAAAGTGGGACAACGAACCCGAAAGCTCGCGACCTGATTAAATAATTCCCGCCATCGCCATAGACTACCCGGCGCGACGACGCGGATCGTCCGATCTAAGAAGATCTCGGAACCGCGAGCTGCAGCCTCGCCGAATCACCGTGACAACTGAAATGTTCTCTCATCTTATGAAAATTCGAAGTGGATTCAACTAAAAAGTATTTTTTGCTCCGCGAACCACACTCCTCATGTACACCTACGGTGATAATTTTCGAGCAGGAATTTTCATTGATCGAGATAAGAAATGAAGGACAGCGGATGAAGGAGATAATGGAATTCATTATCACTATCATTATCATTATCATAAGCTACGAAAGTGATATTATCGAGAGACCTCGAAAATTTCCGTAGACTACGGGTATCGTAGTCAAGAAACTCGCAGTGTTTCGGATGTTTGCGGCAGGAGAAGAATCGCGACAAACAAAAAAAAAAACAAAACACTTTGCACCGTTAAAATGCCCGGAGAACCTGTTCACGGAATTTCAGCTGAACTTGATTTATTTTTCATTCCATTACGTTGCATCTGGTTTCGTTTGAGCCCCCGGTGAAAGCCGCATGTGGGAAAAAATCGACACCGGTGACCCCTCGTGTTTGGTAAACAGAAACCCTCCACGATGTGTATTTCGAATGCGTCGCGCCCTACGGTGTCCATGCAGATTTTCGTGAACGCTTCAAAGAAAGAAAGAAAAAAAAAAAGAAAAAAAAGAAAAAAACCTGCAGCTATTACATGGTACAAATTATAAACTATACTCATAATATCGTCTCCTCGGGCTCACGGAGTTTAAAACGCAGTGACATCATCGCAGTAAGTTTCGTTTCGCCTCGCCTCGCCTCGCCCCGGCTTGACTTGACTCGAGTTGACTCGAGTTCGCTTATACGTAGTGTATAGCGTATGTAACATGTATAGCGGCACGCCTCGCGCGACGCGACGGGTTTTGTCGTTTATATGTTCAGAATCGCAAATATATGAACCACAAGTAACAGCAGCAGCAGCAGCAGCAGCATCAAAAGCAGCAGCAACGTTGCCAGTTGCCACCTCGCCCATTGACTCATCTTCTTCTTTCTTTTTGTTTTCAACATTTTTTTCATTCGTGTATCTCTCCGCCGCTCTCCTAAATTTTTTTAACAAATCTACGGAAATACCGACTGCGGAAAAATTGAAGGGTACAGTTACAACACTGGAACGATATAAAATACGTCTTTTTAAAATAAACGTTTCAGCCCGATCGCCCACGCGGAGATAGAAGTGGGGGTTAATGGAGAAGAAAAAAAAAAAGAAAGAAAAAAAAAGAAACAAATATCAATCGTCGATACGAGCGTAAATCATGAGGATAAATTATCGGGCACATGTGTGCGTGAAACTTGTCGAGTTTTCCCCTTTCATTTTTCGGACGGTATCTGTACGAAAGCAAAAAGAGATCAAAGAAGAATCTGATACGTGTGAGCGTTGTCGTACCGAGTCGCGTCGCGTTTTTTAGTGGCCGAAATCGATCCGATATATATATATAAATCCTTGGTCACGACCGTGATTGAGAGGTATTTGTTATCTCGGACCGGCGGACTACGCTTTTACAATTAAAACAACGCGTGCGTCGAATCGAGTCGTGAAATTGTCGCGTTAGTATTCTGTCCCCCTCGCGCGTTCAAACCTGTGTATATCGATACGGGTCGTACAAGTTTCGCTCCCCCGTGATGGAAAAAACAAAAAACACAAAAAAAAAAAAAAAAAAAAAAAACGGAATAAAAACAAGCGAGAATCGAAGAAGAAAAGAAAATCAGAAACGCGGACGAAAGATAGAAAGAGTGACGGCGCAGTCTGTGGAAATTACAGCTGTACGTATTAATACGGCGTGAAGTTGTACGTTTTACAGATATACACATAGGGTGTACCGGAAAAAACGTATGGAGTATGGAATGATCCGAGAGAAAAATTTTCCCCGAGGGAGAAGGATGTTGATTTTTAGGAATGCAATATTTTTTGGATCTCCATAAGTGGACTGTAAGCGTTTTTTGGATGAAAGAAAAAAAAATAAATAAATAATGAGAGTCGGATGACTCCGGGGGAGGCTTCAATTCGGATTTACTCTAACCCGAGGGTTGCCTGTTTCTCGATTCTCGCCCACCCGGTACGTGCGTTTAAGAGTACCTCTACGTATAGAGCGTATTCGTGAAATACCTGTTACACTATATACTTCCTCGTTTCAGCCTTGACATCCTGATATCTCTCCAATAAGTGTGGTACATTATTATACCAGAATCAGGATTTCTGCATGGGAATGAGGAAATCGCGCGGGCTAGACACTGTGTCGCGGTATAATAGACGATAATTTAATTATACCGGGGATAGTATCATACCAGTTTATTCTAAGAATAGAATACATCTCTCTCTCTCTCTCTCTCTCGAGATGTATTTATACGCGATGTACTCGTGTAACGCGTACATCTGTAGGTGTGCGGTACACGAGGCACGTTTATTATTTAATACGTAATTCGCGATGGTAATGACCCGCTTGCATCATTGTACCGCACTGCACTTTATGAATAAAAATCCCGCCAACTCTGCTCCACTCGCTACTCTGTGAAGAATCACCGGATTCCTTACGTCTCAATCGACGAGATTCGGACGAGAAAATGAAAGCGAGCGAACGGGAAAAAAAAAAAAAAAAAACTCATGGAAAAATTATCTCGTACGAGCCGCGGTGCGTCTTCCGTCACACGAATGCGATCGTCGTATACGATATTATGTGGATTAGCTCAGGTTTTTTACGTACATTAACCTTTAAATATTGTAACTACGTATGTGCGGGACGCCAGAATTTTATCTACGTGTGTCAACAGAAATCCACCGTCACGATAAGAATCGAACGTAGCGCGTGGCTGTTTTTAACCCATACCCACTTTATTCGTACAACGTATGAGCAGCCGGTGTTTTTTATTCCGCCCTTTTATCCTTTTCGTTGAAATTTTTCCAAATTCTTCTTCACTCGACTGTTTACCAAATACGAGACGTGGGGAGAGAATCATTGTCGAAAAATGATCCGGTTGTAACGTGCGCGGAGAGAATCGTCGAACGGCCTCTCCGACCCCAATCGCCAAACGATTCAAAATTCAACGCTCCAATGAAATAATACGTTGTAAGAAGTTTGTAGGTAATAGACGAAAATAGATTCGCTTTTTTATTTGCCTCGCGAACGACCGATGCGATGAGCTTGGCGATAATTTTCGCGTTGCCTTCATAGGAGGCTACACGATATTAACATACAATACGCGCACGTGGAAAAAAATGAAAAGCAAAAAAAAAAAAAAAAAAAACCATTTGAAAAAAAAAAGAAGAAAAAAAAAGGCGGGCGATCAGAGGAAAAATTACACAAGCGCGACGGGCGTGCGGTACGCTCCGATTCTTCGCGGTTGGAGTGAAACGGATAGGAGAGAACGATTCGTTGAAGAAAAAAAAGAAAAATTGTAAACTAGAAAGAAAAAACAGAGAATAGAGAAAAAAGCAAGACGCGAAGACGACTCCTTTCGTCAAGTCCGTCGTCGAGAAAGATTCACTTCAGTTACGTTCGTTGTATGGTTAGGTCTGCGTTTAGCTACCGCAGCATATCAAAAGATAGATACTCACAGTTCGTCCGTGGCGTCTACGGAAATACGAAAATATAATATACCAGAACAGACGAGAACTTGCGTTTATAAGATATAACGGTCGGTTAAAGTTTTGATCGTTTGGACACGTTTTACCACGTACGCATATTCGGCGGCAGAGATTAATTATAATTTTATAGGCCATGTGCTCGGTAGTAAAGTGGCGTTGAACAATTTTTTTTCTTTTCTTTTCATACAATTAAAGCGAAGAAGAAAAAAAGGAGATACGGCGTAGCTCCGAAGTATGATGTGATCCGTAATAACACCTCAATACTTAATTCTGGGTTGAGTATTTCGATCGTACGCGCGGTAACGAAGCACGTAGAAAATTTCAGTCGTCAGATTCACGTCAAATTAGCATTGAGAATTCTAATGGCTCCCAGAAAGGTAGGTGATATTGCCTCAGTTTGGGCCTGTCACTGACCTTCGAGAAATTCATAACTGATCCCCCGTGCGTGCAGCCGTCATATTATGATAATAAAATGTTTTTTTTCGGTGATGAGCTCAGCCGTTGGAACGTTCTTTTTTTATTATTTCCCATACTTTTGATTACTCGACAGATCGGCGCGTGTACCGATACACCTCGGAAAGCTCCAGCGGTACCGACCTATTTATCGAACGATAAGGTCCCCCGTAATTTTTTCATCCAATATCGCAATCACTCTTCTTACCCAACGAACTTTAATTACCGAACAGTGACATCTTCGAAACGTCGCACACGCTACAAAAGTGACGTCATATTCCGGGCATAAAAGCGGCAATAAATTATTCACGCGCGTATTACCGCAGTAACAGCGTTACGCGAAGGGCGAATCGCTGCAGTTGCCTCTCCTTTTCGTTCCGCGCGGCCACAGCAGGCATATCGGGGATTTTCTGTGACATTCTCTGTACCTGCTCGGTATCGTGAGGCGTGTGTGTGACACCGCGCGCAACCGATAGCCGCCGTTAAACCGCCGAGCCTTAATGTAATAAAGAGAGCCGCCGATAATCGCAGAACTGCAGCGGCTGATTGCGCGATCTCCGAGTACGGCGGGGTACACTGGCGTCTGAACGTGTGCGAGACGCCGCCGTCGTTACGGTGGGTCGTATGATAATAGGGAGGGAAATATTTCTTCATTCATCGGCAACGGGCTCAACCCACGTCCAATATCGTAAGAATAACGACGACGCGCGTAGCCGGCTAATGAAACTCGTTACCTCTTCTCGAGTCCAATAAACGCATCGAGTCGCGGATCGATCTAAAACTTAACGACCTTGAAAATAGGACCGGCCACCGCGGGGGGACCCCAGGGCGAATCATTCGGACATCTTCTCCCAACAATGAGAATTGTTCGGGTGCTCCAAGTACGTCCGACTGTCGTTCGTGTCCAGGGAATATTCGCGGACAAGTTTACGCTCGCGCGACTTTGTGCAAACATAAAAAAAAAAAAAAAAAAAACCGAATATTTTCATCAGGGACAATCGAACTCCTGGTGACTCAAGTTTTGCATTGTTGCAGCGATGCCGTTTCATACGATCTGAGCGTTCGTAGCTACTGTACTGCGAGAAATAGATTAAGTAGGTCACGAATGTGATTGTAATAAGGGCCTCGAATGACTAACTAAAGGCGAGAGAACGAGAGAGGGAAACGAAGAAGAAAATAATTACAATAATAATGATCGTTTCATAACAAAAATTAAGCGAGGCTCTAAATTACAATCACAGACTGACTAATCAGGCCCCCGCATGGGACGTACTTTATTATCCGCAATAATTATTTACACCGATTAAAACGTGTTTGGTCTCGAGATGTAACGACGATTAAATATGACATTTCCCGGTACATTTTAATTAGTTTGTTTTTCTCATTTTTTTTTTTTTTTTGTTTTACATTCGATCTTCAACGGTAATCCGGTATATATCAATGGACCGCAACGAAAGAATCTAATCGCTCCGAGAGGCGAAGAATAATTGAAAAAAAAATTATGAAAAAAATAGAAAAAAAAAAAAAATATATGAGGAACGAAGAACTGATTCGTCTCCGTGGAATGAAAGGAGACGTTTGACGATACAAGATTATAAAAATGACGAACGTATTCGAAAGTATTGGAAAAAAAAAAGAACGAAAAAATATGGATAATTAATAAGATATTGTGAAAATCTAATAAGGTTCATCGTTGATGCGTGTACGCGACGACGACGAGGAAAGATATTCGTCGATGAATCGATCCGTCTGTTTCACTTTCATCTCGTGCGGAGAAACCCGTTTTTTCGATCTCTGCGTCGACCTCGACGACCTACGTCCTCCGCCGCACGGCTTTACGCTGCATATCGAACACACGTACGATACACGCGTTTCAGTGTATATAAATAAGGGACATCAGAGTTTCACACATTGTGCAAGTGATAAAAATTTAAACTGCACGGCCGGTTGATTGTATTTCACATCACGACTCTCCGCGTATACAGCAGCGGGCAAATGTAAAAAAATGAACTCGAATAATTCAACGGGAACATCTGTTTAATGTCCGTCTGCGAATGGATTCTCACACATTTTTCATTTTTTTTTTTCCATTTCTTTCCTTTTCCGTTCCTTCGCACCCTTCATTACGGTCTCTTGGGAGAACAGCTTAGCGAGTCATACTGTCGTCATTTTGCATGATTAATTACAGATATTTTCCAAATTCTCCTCGCATCGCATGATATTTGTATTTCATAGCTGTACGTTATATACATCATGTTCCCCGTCGTGCGGTACACCCGTACACTTTCAATCGAGGCATATAAGTCACGCTGCACCTCCGACTGACCTTCGAGATCATGCTCGAACGATTTTTTTCAAAGACATCATCCGGCGCGCGGACGAGGAGCACGAAAATTTCGTGGCAGAAAGCAGCCGCTGGCATATGAGAATATGTGAGAAGGATGAAGAAGAAAAGAAAAAAAAAAAAAGAAAGAAACACGAAGAAGAAAGAAAGAGAATGGTGGATGAGGTGTGGTTGGTGAATTTTTGAATTACGAGCCTAGCGATAAGCCAGAATTTATCGACTTCGCATACGTAGACGCCAATAAGGGGGGTGGTAGGTACGCCGTAGCGCGCGCGGACTGGCCGCTGATTCTTCGCTTCGTGGTATCTATATCAAAGTCGACTAAATGCCATTTAAAAGAATCGAAATTTGTATAGTAACGTTGCGCGACGTAGATAACGAGTGAATGTCGCGGCGTGGTATCGGATAATTGCGGAATCGTCGAACGAATCGACAGCGGAGCGAACCGAGCATACGCGTACAGTCGGAAATGATAAATACCCTTCCCAATCGCTAATCACCGGCTCCATTCATACCGCGAAGCTCTTCAACGCCAGCTATATAGACTTTCAACTTTCAACTACGACTGGCGTCGAGCCTCGCAACGCTATTCTGTTTCACTCGGGCTTCATCTATTAAAAATTTCTGGAATTTTCCGGAACTAGAAAAAATCGAAATCGAACCAGATGAAAAATTCAATATACCATCTCACTTCGCACGCATATACGATATCTATTTATCATTCTTCGCCGCTACCTATAGGTCGCAACACCTTCGTGGTTATCTGCCAATTTCGTACGAATACCACCCGCCCAATGCAAGCTGAAAATCCCTTCCCTCCTCCGCTCTTCTTTTCTTTTTTTTTTTTTTCATCCCCCGCGGTCGCCTTATTCTCCCCGCGCGGGTATATCACGGGATTCGGACCGATTTCAACGCAGCATTCCACCGCGCGATCGTATCACCCCCCCCCCCCGCGCCGTACCTCTCGCGGATCTCAGCTAGGATTTTACTCCTGATTTCTTTTGCATTATTCACGTGTCCTCCGCTTCTCCTGCATGTACCGTGTATTCTATATTCATTTCGGGCAACTATCGTATCCTCGCCGCCCCATGCACGTGGTGAACCGGCATACGTACACGTCAGTTGAAGAAGAAAACCGTCAGCGTCCCCGATGTTTTCCCATTACACTCCTACGGTAAAATTGAGCGGGCATAAACGAGGCGCACACACGGAATACGCACGATACGTACGATACGACTGTTGAATAAAGCTTGAGGGAGTAGGAAGGATTCCTCGGTAGGGAAAGTAGGAATCGTCGAGTACCAAATCCGGTTTGAATCCGCGGCGACGGGGTCGCGGGGGGTCGCGGGGGGTGGCGGCGTTGGAAAATTAGCGGCGGTGGTGGTAGTGAACGGTAATACGGTCAGAGGGTTGGCGAGGTCGGTCCTTCTTCGGGAAGTTTTGAAGGGTGCGCAGCGGCAGCGGCACCGGCAAGCAAAGAACTCTTCCCCATTGAGTAACAAAGGAGGTAAACGGAGGAGGGACACGCCGAGTAAAATGTGGAAATGGTAGGGGTAGTTAAGGAGGAGAAGAGCCGCTTACGACCGCATGCGCCGTGCAATTTTAACTTCGTCTTGCACGTATACGTATATGCGGCATCCGTATGTACATATATATGTATATATATACACACATATATGTACACGGCATTTCTTCTCTTCTCTTTTCGACATAGTCTCTCGAGTGTGGGCGAGGAGAGAAGTAAAACTGGTTTAACGCGTATCCTCTATATGCAATGCGCATATATATATACATATATATATATATATGTTACACATAACTATAAATAAATATAATACATATGTCGGTTCGCGCGCACGCGTACACACCGAGGTGTACATTCGTAAGTCGCGGGTATAGGTGTGCACGCGGCGAAAAAAGGTAAAACGTCAAAAAACGGTAAGAAAAAAGCAAGTTACACGTGACCCGCGTGAACGAACTGGTCCTACTCGCCACGAGGTTAGCGTAATACGTGTGTGTGTGTGTTATAATCCTTATCAACCTCGTGTGTGTGTGCAGAGGTATACGTATGTACGTGTGACGGGGAGGGTAGGTGCGTACACATAATATTAGCAAGAGTTGAGAGAAGTTGCGCGCGTCGAGTTGCGGCGACGAAAGTTCGTATGTACGATAATAATTCGGTTGGCGCGCGTGCACGCGATCTCGAAGAGCGGAGGGACGGGGACGAGGACGCGCGGAAGTTCCAGAGGGAAGTTGTGTACACTCGAGAATATAAGGACTCGTATAGTCGTCGTCGTCGTCGTCGTCGTCGTCGTCTTCACGGACTTTACAGCCGAGTGGTGGGAGCTAATTCGAAGGAAGAGAAAAGGGTAAAAACCACATCCGGAGATATTGAAATTTTGATATTTTTAAAAAGTAATTTATTTTTAAAGAAACGCCCTCGAAATTATGTAAACGGCGGCGGATTGCCGGGGTGAATTCAGAGCGTCCGTGTCCTCGTTCCGTCGGTTTTTTCAATTTTCGAATTTTCAACTCTCCGGTAGGTTGAACAAATTCGTTGCATTCGTTTAACGTACCGGACAAAACCAACGTCGCGTCGCTATACGCGTAGAGAGGCTAGGCGCCGAGACGAGAGAATCGAGGGACATTTCTTGCCCAGGCGTCGAGGTTCCTCACGCCGCGAATATAATTGAAATCCTTCGAGAGCGCGCTACGTTAACACGACGCTACCGACAGAAATGAATAAAAAAAAAAATAAATAAATAATTACATCAGCCGTTGAATTAGGAAAAACTAGTAGATGGCGATATTGAATAATTTTTTATTCATCGTGCTTCTTTTTTATTTTTCTTCTTTCCCGCATTTAATTTCCCCCGCGCGTACATAAAGCTGTACGCGCGGGTATATGGCGTAAGTTTTTCATCGATATTGGATTAATTTTAGTGGGCTGACGGGGAGAGGTATGGGAAGTGGGGAAGTGGGGAAGTCGAGATGAAAATGCAGCAGGGGTGAACTTAATGGTTGTCTATATAAATGAGGCTGATATGGTATATAGAACGATGGGAGAGGCGATGGGGGGGGGGGGGAGGGTGATGATGATATCCTTTAATATCTTAACGAGGTGGATTATACGAAAAATCAATTAAAATCGGTCCGTGGTCTCGCCTTCTCTTTCTCTCTTTTTTCACCCTACGATTCTCGCTATAAATATGCATAAAAAATTGGGAAAAAAAAAAAAACGTTTGGCCGTATACGTGTGGTGCGGAAAAGTCTACATTTCAAACCCCGTATATCTAGAAATTTAATCCCGATATTACATAATTACACGGTGAATCCGTATTTTCACTATGCGTCAAAGCTAGAAGAACAAAAAATGCAAATGAAAAATGAATAACTGAAATTCCAAAAGAAATCGGAGCATTACTTGATCGCAGTTTCAAGTTCATCTTCGTGTAATTAGCTCGCCGCGTTGCACTGATCTAACTTTTTGACCCCCCGATATAGTTTTGTTACAATACGCACGTTACACGCGCAATTAAAACTGACCGTTATATATACGGTTAATTCATTGCATTGATATTTTATCATTCTTCTTTTTTCATATTTTCTTCGCTGCGTTTATAACATCGATGGGATAGCCGGCGACGGGATTGATTCGTCCGGAAAGTTGAGGAGGTCGAGGATTGATCGTTGTAAACAACACACCTCCAGATGCCCCATATATCTATATTGAATTGCAATAATCGACGATTGACCGAAATTGATCAGAATATTTGAAAAAAATATGACCAGATCCGGACGAGAAATTTCATCGAAACCGTTTCGATCTCCGTTCGTCTAGTTTTTTTTTTTTTTATGTACGTACGTACAACAACGACATGTAATCTAATCTCTACGGAACTCCGCGTTAATGTCTGGTATAAATGAAATTACATTTTCCAGGTAGAACGGATCGCTACTGACATTCGTTCTCGTTTACTTATAAGTACACGCAAATGTTAACCCGAAGGAATTGAGCCGTAGGCGTCGCCGATCCTTCTCCTCTATATCTCAAAAGTAGTCCGACGTAATAAATATTGTGTCTACGTAATAAATAAAAGAGAGAGAGAGAGAGAGAGGGACAGAGAGAGAGAGGGAGAGTGAGAAAGGTAAGGGAACGGTAAACTTTTTTTTTGTCATTTCATGTTACAGAGGATTCTATTAGATGGACGATTGTTAATTTTCCGCTTTTTTTTTTCTTTCTATAGTCGTGCGTCTGTATTCTCGTAATCACTCGCGGCGTCCATATACGTATACATATAAATTTGAGTAGTTCTTGTCTCCATAATACAGAATTTATTATGCACTCGATCGTTGAGTAGAGAAAAAAAAAAAAAAGAAGATCGTTAGGTGAATAACTGCAGGTAAATTTATTTGATCAACTTCATGAATATATATACCTTGTTATGTCATTTCACTTCCGCCGTTCCTTATATAGCATGAGAATTATTTATAAATTATTGATTCTTTTTTTTTTCCCTCTCGTCATTATTTTAATTCGGAATGCAATAAGAACTTTTTGCAAAATGACAGTCGGACGTTTCAAGGTGACGAGCATTTCCTCCCCATTCCACCGTGCTGTACGCGTACGTGAATATTTCACGTATTCCAATCACGAATCGTTTTGCAATTTTATACCCTATGCTACTACCGTACGATATTTACATGTACATGCAACGCTACGGAGTAAGTGCAGGTAATGAACGTCTATTCGAAACTGGGGAGACTTTGATTTGTTTTTCAAGTAATGATCCTGATTTGGTGAAGGAAAGAAAAAAAAAATTCTCTACTTTCTTCGGGCAGCAAGACTCGATTACTTTCGTTATAATTGACGAATTAATTACGGCGAACGAATGAAATGTCGTTTGAGAAAAAGTAGAAAAATAGAAAAAAAAAAACAAAAAATGGAAGAAGAAATTAAATAAATTAATGTAAATGATAAATCACATCACGAATGACGAATGCGGATGAATTAAATAGAAATTCTGAGTCACGGACGATCGTGATCGTGTAGAAAGAACACGTATGTGGATACATACAAACGCGCGTGTGTTGATGTGTGTATGTATAAACAACCGTTTACGATGGCTAAAAATATACAATGAGATCTACGACGACGATACGTACATTTATATAAGTATACCTACCGACGCTGACGTTATTATAGTCGAACACCCGCTACGAAGGCATACAAGGGTAAGCATTGTCGTTACCGTACATTATGCCGGAGAACCGTACGCTACGTACGTACCTATCCCTAAAAGGGCCTCGAAAAAATCAAAGAGAGCCTCTCAAAAGCGCGGGTGGAGGGGAAAAAGAAAAGAAAAAAAAAAAAAGAAAATCGAAACCGACGATTACAGTAGGTACGCAATCCGAATTCGTCCCTTCGATAAATTATTTGTGGAATTTTTCGGGAGATTTGAAGCGGAGATTCGCATGGGTGATAGTGACTTTTCGAAGCGCTGGTAACCTGTAAGAGAATGCGGAATCTCTCTGCAAATAAGGTACGAGAGGCGTGTGGCGTCGCACACGTGTTATCAATTGTTTAATATACGCAGGGCGAACGCGTCATATGAAATTACAACGTTATAGCGGGGCGTTCGCCGGGCGAGGTCAGTAACGCACACTCGTTGCTGTTCAGTCGGACTATCGGATTTATTTGTCTTTTTACCTAATTCCGTGGAAATTTTTTTTCTCCGATAGAAAAACTTACACGTGCAGTATGTCGTTGCACCATCAGCTGTAGTTTCACGTCAGTTTTCCGTCGATCTTTCTTTTTCTTCAAATTTTCGAACGATTTCCGAACGCGCGCGTTATGAATAAATGGACAGAAAAAAAAAAAAAAAAAAACATATGCGGACCGGTTGAAAGAGCAAATTCTTTCGAACGGTGTACATTATACGCGGTACGTAAGAACGATTTTCATGTAAATAATATATACATTCGTAACGTACAATAGACGCGTCGAATGGATTTTGGAATGAAAGAAAAAAAAAAAAAAATGGATACCGATTCGTTGAGAATTTTTCGAGAACGCGCGTGAACTTTGAAAAGATTCGAGAGAATTGTTCGTCTCGAGTCGCACATCGCTCGTGTCGATGACAATACCAACCAGTTGTGTTATATATATACTCATGTACATATGTATTATATTTTATGTTATTATTCAACCCAAATAGTAGAGCATCGGCTTGTGTGTTTCGTTGTGTATACATATATATTGTGTATACATATATATATACTAACGGTTTTTGTGTTCTGAGAAACGAAGGATACCGATCCGCTGGACGAGACAGAATAGAAAAATGAGGACTAAAAAAAATTCTCATATTTTTGGCGCTGTCCGTTTTGGCGAGGCGCAAGGACGAGGGAAAAGAAAGGAAAAGGACGAGATGCGAAAGGTGCGACACGTTTTGGACAACATTTGGAAAGACCTGACGCGGACAATGAGGATATCGGACATTCTCGATTCCCCCATATCAAAATACAATTATAGAAATTGGTTTAATATTTCACGAATAATTACGAGCGTGGCTTCCCTATAGATATTTATGTGCAAGTACATAAAAAGCATTTCTCGGTAAACGGTGTACATACATATGTACGATAAACGTTGGGAAGAGATCGATTGAAGGAAGAAAAAGGAAAAAAAAAAAAAAAAAACACCGAAGAAAACGTAAAAATTAAAATAGAACTCAAAGAAGCCTAAAAAATGCAACGAACAAACTTTGTATATATGACAGAAAATATGTACAACAGGGTGGAATAATAATATAATTGAATCTGAACACTTCCGTCCGGTAGACCGACACGCGAATTTTTCCTCATTTCATCCCCATCTGCAGTTCATCTCGGATTTCGATGACGTCATATTCGCTGTTCTGCTCTTTTAACTTTACCCTCTACTCGAGTCGACGAATCGTCTCGGATTTGAATCTCTCTTTTTTTCCATTCGGAAATCGAAAGGTACGCGATTGATACGGCGAAATTTGAATAAACAAATCCTGCGACAATATTACTCCATCGTATTACACGTCGAATGAAAAAATATATTCTTTCGCTTTTCGAAACGTCCGATATCGCCTACGATTCATATTCAAATTTGCGTTATGTGTCTACTTGTATCTATGTAAAAATATCAAAGAATCCGGGATGAACCCCATATTACACGTGTACATTATTTATTCGACCTGAGGTCCGTTTTTATTCCTTTACGGACTAGCGATGCAAGTCGACAGGACGCAGCAGGAGCTGAAACGCCATTTTTTCACCACAGAGAAAAACGGCGTAATTATTGCGTCGATCGAATAAATCGAGTTCGGGGACGCGGATGCACCAAGGTATGTATTTTATGTGCACACACGTACTAGTTAGTTACATACGTTGTATATGTAAGTCAGGTCTTCCCGCAGTTCGGGATCAAATTTCAAGCTAGGATACGTCGCGACGCATCTGAAAAAGCGAGAAAAAACGAAAGAAAAATGGAAGAACATATCGCGTACAGCTGGGTGCCGAAAAAGCGGATGTTTCCAGGATTTTTGGTGAAAACAAAAACTTCCCGACTATTACTGACAATGAGATGCATCTTACGCACTCGATTTGAAGCAATTATAGGAAGCAATTCACGCGATTTTTGCGGAAACTCAGGATTTGTCGTCAGTCCTTTGTTTCCATTGGATTACGATTGGGATCTATCGGTGGTTTCATAGTGTCGGGTATCGGATGTAACCGATCGAGTAAATTTAGCTTCTTTTCACGTCGTACTCTCCTCCATAGTGGGATCTATTTTGTATGAACTGACGGGTGTCCGTACCTCTGTCATATCGAGAATAAAATTACTCGAGCATTGGATCGGTGACGCGATAATTGGAATGACGGGATAACCGGAGCAGTGTTGTATTTTCTTGCGGATCTCTCCCAAAATTTCTTGAATTAACAGATGGTTTCGAAGCGCGGATAAGTCGGTTGTTGCACGGGGTGGGACGGGGTGTATTTTAACGCGCAATACCGTCGCTATGTAATTTTTAATCGAATTAAAAACGAATCAATAGATGATTCGATCCCCGAATATCCGACCACGTTCGACGTACACGCCTATACTTTTCCTTTCTTTTTCCCGATTACTTTTCCCGTTCTTCTTTTCTTCTCTTTTTTTTTTTCATATATTCTCATCGCACGGCCCGAGACCTTACAAACTATGGGCTTCATTAAATTCTCATTGATATTTTATCTGGATGATTATAAATTTTTTTTATCACTTTTTATCAGCAAGATTATCAAATTATATAAGCAGAGTTCCACTATGTTCTTCTTTTATTTTTTTGTCTCTCTAATGACATTAGACGCACGTTCAATAATATCGGGTACGTTAATTATGACGAATTCCTTGTCTCTTCGGTAAACGGTGTAGGTATATTACGCAAATTCTCACTTTATCGGATCTAATCGGAATGATTGAATTGATGAAGTAATCGAGCAAATTCAGATTCAGATATTAAATTGCGTGTGTCGTACGCATCTATATAAGATACTTCATTTCCTATATTTTGACACGGCTGACCTGCGTTTCGGAGACGAAAGAAAAAAAAAAAAAAAAAAAGCGAAGCGAAACGAACGTGAGTAGAAATATCCACTATTTCATAGTTTCCAAGCGGTGGGGGTTCAATTTCGAAACGGAAGGGATTATGAAAAAACCGATTCGCGTAGAAAGAAAACTTCGAAAAATTCAAACCCCTCATCACTTCGCGGACTCAGATCGGATCGATAAAGATCTGGCGAAGAATTATCGCCTAACGAGGACCCCGGGGTTAAACAATCTATCTTATATCAGTAGAAATATCGCTGAAATTTGGCGCCTCTCCTAAATAATTTTCTTTCCTACTTAATAACATACATGTATGCAATACAGCATACCTATTTAATATGTGTTACATATCAATGAAACATGCGTGAACGTCTGATTGATAACCTTTACGCGATCGTGTCTGAGCTTATATCCATGTAGATATAATATAATATGTACGTATATTTAAGTACGTCGTTATCGTTATCGTGACCCAAAGAGTGGCCCAGTTTTTTTTTTTTTCAATTTTTTTTTTTTTTTTTGTTTTGTTTTTAATTTTTTTCGTTCAGACATACATGAGATGTGAGTTTGTTTTTTATCGCCCAGATTCTCGTACGGCTAAAAAAAAATTTTTTCTCCTCATTTCTGTACAACGAACTGATTATATGGTAATCGGTGGTAATTGCGAAATTATTATACGATACATCGGATGGTCGGAAGAGAGGACGGAATTGCGATAAAGAAAAAAAAAAAAAAAAGAAAAGAAAAAAAGGTAGAAAAGTTATATAAACCAAAGATAAATCAGATCCATAGAAACAACGTGTATCAGTGGAAACTTCATGTCGGTTAAATGAACTCACCTGAGCTACGGCGGTATCAACGAGGGCGTTGAAGGTCGCAAGGATGAAAAATGCGAGTAGAAAACTCCTGATTAACACACTATTGATAGTCATTTTGGCGTTGGATTATTCGGAAGTTTCGGCAAACGTTCCCGAAACCTCAGTCGCGACCTCTCCGCAGAGGTGTGGAAGATTTGAAGATCGTCTTCTCCCGCGGGCGGCTTGTCCAAATGTTCGGGTCAAATCGGTTTAGCGAAATTCATCCCCTTTCGCAAAAATTGATGTGAATAATTGAGGAAACGGAACGGAAAAAAAAAAGAAAAAAAAAAAAAAAAACAGACAGATCGGCGTAAAACTCAACAAGAGTAACGGCCGCACATGATGGCTGGATTTGTTTGAAAATTTCGGTACCGCGGGGTACTTTGCCCGTTTTCTCTTCTCGCTTCCTGCGTTTCGTGGAAACCTTTCGCAATCGTGCCGCGGATAGGATGTACCAGAAAAAAGAAAATGACGATGCGTGGAAAAACCGAAAACAATCGACGGAAAATTGAGAAAATAATAATCGTTATCCGTACAACGAAAGAGGGAAAAACTACTGTTTGGATACTATAATTATGATAATAACTATATCTACTATAACTAATCCCGCAACTATTTGACGCTGATGAAAAGTTGGTTTTTACAGCCTCAACGGTTACACCACACCGTACCGGCGTTGGGTAGCGTCTGAGAGCCGTCCGCGCCGGCTAAGATAAAACTTTTTCAAAAGCCCCCGTGCGGTTCCCCCTCTTCCCCGACGAAACTACTCCCTCCCCTCCTCAGGCCAACCATCGCGGCGGGATGGCGCCCTACCCCCGTTCATCTCTTTCTGGACGGCCCAGCATCCCGTTTGACTTCTCGCTCTTTCGCGGCAGCGCGGCGTCGCTCGCTAAACTCTCTCTCTCTCTCTCTCTCTCTCTCTCTCCTCTTTCATTCCGCGCTCCGTTTTCCCCGTAAATCCCTCTCGCTCCCTCTCCGGTTTTACCCCCACAGGGGGACCGACCGGCGGAGGAAGGACCGCGCGCTTCGCGACGCGTTCCCTTGCGATCGACTTCGTTTGTTTGTATAACGATGCCGCGTGCTCCGTACCTACGCCGGTCGGCCGATCGCCGTTCGCCGTTCGCCGGTTGCGCATAGGTTAACTTTATACTTGACTCCGTACTCCGGAGACTCTTCTCTCCTTTCCTCCTACTCGGGTTGCGGACTACGCCTCATTTTTTTCTAAAATCGACCCGCTGCCGCCCGGCTGTCCCTCTACTCCTGTTTCGCCTCCCGCAAGAAGTGCAGGACGCTTAGCTGCGGAGACCCGT
Source organism: Athalia rosae (assembly GCF_917208135.1). Lineage (NCBI taxonomy): Eukaryota > Metazoa > Arthropoda > Insecta > Hymenoptera > Athaliidae > Athalia > Athalia rosae. The sequence continues at coordinate 16,682,536 of NC_064026.1, forward strand.
TTTCGCAAAAATTTTCCATCTTCCGTTCCCATTTTATCTTTCTCCGCTTGTCGTACGTGTTGCAGTCGGAGTTGCGGCGGTTCGTCCCACGTGCGATCGACGATCCGCAGGTATACATATAACGGATTTTATATCTGCGACGCGACGGAATCGAGTGACGCCATCTTCCTTTTTCCTTCTTTTTCTTCTCTCTCTCATTGTTAGCGCACGTACAGGTTAAAATTCTGATGAAGTCATTGCGATTTCGATTGTTCTTCTTTTTCGTCTAGTTCGATTTCGCGAGATGTTTTCGACGAGTCGGCAATTTGTTCGAACTCATCGAGGCCCGTAAGATTTTCGCGCAAAATCTAAATATAGAAGAAAATTCTCTGTGTAGATTACACCCGCGAACACGTACGCGCTCGTACGCGTATCGCCGGCTTTATTCATCCATGCGATTATTGCGTAACTGTTACGTATGCGAAAGATATTTATTATATTATGAAACGTTGAAGATAACAATTTGAATTTTTGTCTATAATAATTAACCGTGGATCGCGATGTAGTGTCAGATACCAGCCAATGGCGTATACACGTACGAAAGGAACTTGACGAATCGTACACACCTCGGTACACGATGAATTGACAAAAAATGAAACTGGAAAACGGACAGAAAGCAGGAAAATTCGGAGCGGTACAACGTACGCGTCTCATCGAATCACAAACGATATCGTAAATCAACATGTTATATAGAGACAGCTGCCTTTGGAGTGCCCAAATAATTTGTTACGCATACCAGATAGATAAAAACTAGCAATTGAAGAGCAACTAATTTTATTCAATCGTAGGTAGCAACACTCGACTCTATATCTTCAAGTGGATTTGTAATACCGATCACCTCGTAACTATATCAGCCGCTGAAATATCGACCGGTCGTAATCCGTTTCTCCTTTCGTTTTTTACAACTTATTTTCTACGATACACATATATATGTATAATGCGAGAATCTTTCGAGATGAATCTCTCGGTATAAAAATTCATACCGTTACGGAATGTCTGGAAAAAGTCACATCATCGATAATAATCGCCCATACATATGAGCTGGTTGCTCGTAATGCATATATATATGTCTTACATACGTAGAGCTCGCTCTTTTAATCGCACGCACTTGACGGGTGGGCTAATATTAGGTGCGTATGGTTTTTTTTTTTTTTATTTTCTGTTAATTTTTTTTTTTTTTTTTTTTTCTCTCGTTTTCACGGGTGACTCAGATGAGCTCTCGGTTCCTCCTAGCGCTCGGTGAAGAATCGAGCCACTTCTCGCCTCTTGAATATTGGCTATGATTTTGAACGCGCGATAGTACGCGAATATCGCGTGGCAGAGTAAAAATTACAGCGAGAACCAAACAACTATTAATTTTAGACCGATCGCTATAGGTGATCCGAGAAGAGGGAACTTTTTGCGTTTACATTACCCTCGTGTGCCGCTGTGATGTAACGTGGAAAAAATCAGGGAGAAGAAAATCAAAATCGTTCGTCGCGGCTTTGGGGAAATAAGCGAAAATATTATCGCGGGGCTGATGTACCCGTTAATCGAAGCTGTTATATAGTTGTAGAAAATGAAAGATTAGGAGAACTGGTAAATCCGTATCAATTAAACGTGATGACCCATGTGTGGAGATGTACATGGATGTGAATCCTCACAACGGTCGTTATCGGATTTTTGTTAATTTCGTAACGAGACATCGAGAGGAATGAAATTCAGGGCGGTTGATAATGTGTACGTACGTATTATGTACCATACACGATACATCTGATGGCAAAAATTTATACTTTTAGGCTAACTGCGACAAGTAAGTTTTGTCCCCCTTTTTTTTTTCTTTTCAATAACTTGGAAACGCGCGCGACGTACGGTGATCGGGCCATTCCACGTGAACCGGATCAGTCACCTCTCGGATATTTTTTAAATTCGGCATGTCGATTGTCCATGGGGAGTTAGATTTCTGTGCCAAAGGATTTTTGATTCAGTTCAAATTTCGATTTATTATGAACAATCGAAAAATTGAGAGGCGGTTTCTTTGAAAAATCACAACTTCGTCAAAAATGATGTTGGATTCAATTTTTTTTTTTTAGAATTTACGCGGATAAGGCCATAAATTTGTAAAAAAAATAAATGGTGCCGGAAAAGTTTATTTATCATTCGTTTATTTGACAATGAGATTTTAAATGATTTTTAAAACACTGACGGATAGCACCGAAAAATTTGAAAAAAATGCTGACATATACTTTGAACTATACTACAGCCTGTGAATTAATTTCAGAGATGCGTTCGGCTTCGTTTTCGAGTAAAAAATCATCAGAGTTGGCGGCGCGCGTAAATTCGAGCTCGTTGACGCCTTTGCGCGTAATGACGCGCGTCGAGCGACAGAGAATACCCTGTCTACTCTCCATGGTTGCTACTTGGTAGATACTCCGCGGCGGCATTCACGAGTCATTTTCGCGATGATTGACACCGTTTAAAAATCTGAAAAAAATTCCATAGCTTCCCCATGGACCCTCCAAAGCGATAGAGTGAGTTCCAGAGATGTGTTATTTCTCGTTTTTGAGATATTATTGTGTCTTAATATGTCCAAGTAGCGAGCGCGGAGTGCCATATGCGTCCTGATATCTCGTAAACGAGAAATAACACATCTCTGGAACTTACTCTATCGCTATACGTCAGTGTTTTAAAAATCATTTCAAAATTCATTGTCAAATAAACAAATGATAAATAAACTTTTCCGGCACCATTTATTTTTTTTACAAATCTATGGCCTTATCCGCGTAAATTCTAAAAAAAAAAATTGAATCCAACATGATTTTTGACGCAGTTGTGATTTTTTGAAGAAACCGCCTTTCAATTTTTCGATTGTTTATAATAAATCGAAATTTGCACTAATTCAAAAATCCTTTGGCACAAAAATCTAATTCCCCATGGACAATCGACATGCCAAATTAAAAAAATATCTGAGAGGTGACTGATCCGGTTCACGTGGAATGGCCCGTATACGTATATTCGCTGATAGTATAATTTGAATCGAGAAATGAGAAATAATTTTCTCCAATAATAACAATTAATCATACATACGACCTTGACTCGTCGTGGGCCGACATATTTTTTATAAGTGAAAAATTCTTCTTCGTTTAATTCGTCGTCGCTTCTTACGGCCTCATAACTGATTTATGAATACACGTTTATATAGTTGTCACAATAATCAGCGACATCTGCATACGTCCAATTACATACGTATATATACGTATGGTTATAAATCTATAATTAAAAGTATGACATCAGTTGGCTCCCTAATTTGACACTTTGACGTGTCATGGCGGTTTAAAGTGCAATGAAGGAGTTCGCGGCTTTTCGTTCTACTTTAATTATTCATTCTCTCACTTCATTCAATGCGTCAAAACGACTTGGTCTTGCCGAGAAGAAAAACATATTCCCACGAATTGATCTTGGAGATTTCGATGAAATGACGTAGGATTCGTTTTGACCGAAACGTGCTTTTTGCACGAATAAAACTTACTCAAAAATCACGATCTGAAAATTCATTAAAACGTTAAACATCACGATAACAAATGCGGACGAACTCGAATTATTATACATATACATTAATATTAAGAGGGGATTCGAAGTAGCTGACGCATTGTATTTTTGGTCACACCACGAACCGAATGAGTCGTTCGGAGGGAAGAAATTTATTGTTTACAGCGCAGCCCCGGTTCGGATTAGTCGGAATATGACGAGCGAGATGATGTTCGTTTGATTTGATAATTTATGCATAAATTCATCGTGTCAATAAAAATTTAACGACGCCACCTAATCGTCCCGCGGTGCAGATGTCAAGGTTCCGAATTTCGGCCCGCTGCTCCGCGAATCGCCGAATCGCCGAATCTTCGCGTACTATTCTCCTTTGCCGATCCCTCTCAAATTTCATCCCTGCCGTACCCTAGTCCTATTTTTCTTGCAAATGTCGAACTTCATCTTCACTCTTTCGCGCTTAATCGTTCCAGATTGTAACAACAGCAGCTCCGGACACAGAGGTCTGTATTGTGAGGCCCAGCCGCGAACCTTCGGCGATACTCGCAATACGTGATTACCGACCATTTCAAACGAGTATATCGCGGCTAAGAAGTAACAGAGCAGACCACGTGTATGTAGGTAAATGCGATGTTATGTATATACAAATATCCGAGAACCGAGTGATAAATCTTGTGCCAAAATATACAAGCAAATCTCAACTGGCTGCCGCAACTCTACCTATAACCGTACTGTGACTATGTTTTATGTATACATTCTCTACGATGGCCGAGGCCTAGTTTCGAAACGTAAACTATGGGGCTGAAAAAAAGGGAGAAAAAAAGAGAGACGGGTCGATCGTTGCATCGAGGGGTGTAAGACAGTCGGAAAAGCGTGACCTACGATTTTTTGGATCACGAAAGCGCCCCCTCTAAGATCGTTCGATGTTCGGGGTCTGTATTTCAATTCCATGGTATCAGGATGATGTGTAATACGTCGGTGTCAGTTTGAGGTTTTCTTTATTTCTCCATTCGTTTCAACTTCTTTTTATTTAGTCTGGCCCGAAAGTGCAACGGCAACGGACAACGGCCACGTCTAGCCTATACGTGAAAAATCTGAAACTGCACATTGCGCGTCGGGCATGTGGTCGCCGTCTGGGCTGCGATTGGAACGCGCGAACTTCGAACCCGATTCGTATCAACGCCCACGTCTAAAAATGCTTCCGGTTTCAAATTTTTTTGAACAAAATTAAAATCCCACCCGTTCCGCCGAATGGGAGAAAAGGAGGACGTGGTCCCGCTTGGCGCTGCATCGGCTACGAGAATGTGCAATGGCAAATTTTTACGCATGGAAGAAGGAAAAGTTTTACTTTCGCGCCGACGCTGCCGCAAGGAACGAGAGTTGCAATACCAACGAGATGAAAGATCGAAGTGACGAATTCGCTTCGGACGCTTGATCGGACAACGAAAAGTTCAGGGTCAGATGGAAATTCTCCGGAGTAGAGGTGAATAGGTCATTACCTCCAGATCCCCGAAAGTGCAGCGAGGTAGAGAATCTTCCTAATCTTGATTTTCGATTCACGAAATTCGAAAATTACTCGCGGACGTCGGTGACGCGACCGCGATGTTTATAACGTGTCGAGAAGCGAAATTTGATATTTCCGTCTCATTTATCGCGACACCTGCAGCTTCGTTTACGTACATACGCCGCACGGAGAATGCAGGTTTCAAAATTTGCAACGTCTGCTCCTTATCTTCGTGATATAATTTCGCGGTTGCGTTAAACCGCGACTAAGTAAACATTGAAATATGTGATCTCCGATCGCGGATCAACGCCCGCAATTACACACGCGACAAATATAATATCCACGTGACCTTATCTCCGCTGTGTAATACCAGCGCTCGAAATTCGAAAATGAAATCACTGACGAGGGAAAATCCCCGGCGCGAAAATCAAACCAGAGTCTGATCGACAAGGTTCGCCTTCAACTTCTCGGCAAACGGTATACGAGCATTTCCACGTTTTCGTCCGTTTTATCGCCGCGAAAATTTTATCAGAGAATACCTACGCTCGATAGGGTAGGAACAATACCCTTCGTGTGAATAACGTCGATCGGTAACGCAGTTTTGAAATGATGAGAAAACTATGGAAATTGGTAAAAATTTTCGGCAAGGATTTACCGAATAATAAGTCTCGTAATCAGTATCTTGATTAGATTTCGGATCATTGGAAATTTATATTTAAAAATTCTTACATTTCAAACTTTTGAAATGACAGAGAGTGAGTGATTCACTCAAGTAAACGAGTTTCACGTGCCAAGTAGGTCGTTTCCATCGATGATATTCCTAATTAGCGGGGTGTTTTTACGTCCGATCCGGTGATGCGTGTCCCACGTGTTTCCCTTCCACTTCCAATATAATTTTTATTCCTCGGAGGGACGAGTTGGTAAGCAATTGAACGAGGACTCTCATCTCATACGGCCGGTATGTTATGTAGGACGTCAACCATTCGGGAATTTCAGATTATAACTGCAGCAATTCTACTCGATCCCTCGGGACTCGACGTGGTAAAATTTACCGCTGAAAATTATAGTGACGAGATTTTCTCTACGGCTGTGAGAAGAAAAATTCACGTATACTTCCACGCATGTAAAAATTCGAAATAAGAAGAAAGAAGTCATAGGATCGACACGGAATTGCCCAAATTTTTGTACACCTACAGGGTGTGCGAGAATAATAAGAAATTGACGAACAAAAGCCAGTGGCCATCGGATCCTGAAAGATTCAGTTTTCAGAGCTTCATGGAAATGAAATCTTCATCCTCTCGTGTAGGACTGATGAAGAAAAAGTACAAAAAAAAAGGGATCCTAGGATTCGAGGCCGCCATTTTTCTTTTCCTTCGCAGTCCACCGCGTACATGTACACAAATGCAAAGGGACCTCGTAATGGGACACAAGAGACGTAATTTTTTTTTTTTTTTTTTGCTGCACATGTATTCGAACAATTTGCAGAAGACACACCCCATTTTTATTATTCAAACGACGGATACAAAGTGCGTCGTTGCGCTCGAATCTATGCCGCACACTCTAAAATTTTCCCAACCCTGCAGCAGCGGAAAACTGCGGCAGATTTTTTCGCCGACCTCTCGCTTCGCTTCGTCGATTACATCGATTACGATTATCAGTTTCATTACGTATCTCGGTTATCTGCACGCAAATGATTTCGAGCGCACGTTGTGCGTTAGATAAAAAGAAAGAGAGAATAAATAAAGCATGTGAAAAGATGTTTCCCAAAGTATGCCATTGAAAGTCTCAAAAAGAACTCCAATTTTTTGGGCGATGATACTTCACTCGAGGAGAAATGTATGTACCTTTTATTCGAGCCGCGTGCTGACCACTTGACGTTATACATCAATGCGAAATTCCCATGCAAACTCAACGGCTCTCAGACCCTATTGCAGTATCCAGGAATATTTGACATTGACTTTTTTTTTTTCGTTTCCGTTATAATACCAAGTATAGTTACTCAATGCTATCAGTCATACCGATGACCCTCCTCCTCCTCCTCCTCCGTCTCCCATGAGTTTAGCTGACTTTTTTTTCCTTTCAATTCGAGGAAAGGAAAATCTCAAAGTTCCAGACCTGAATTATGCTGCGATCAAACGTGACATTATTTTTGTTCTCTGCGTCGCAATGAAACATGTTACATATACTTTTTTTTATTTATATTCGTACATCAGGTTTGAGATCTTTGAAACTTACACTCGTGGAATTCGCTCAATCAATGGTACTGAGAGTCAAAAGAGATTTTCACGAAGGAAAGGCGTTCGGTGAGAAGAAAAAACGGAAAAAGGACTAAAATTCACAATAATCGCTACAAACATGATACCGAGAGTGAAAAGTGCGCGGGAATTCTTGGTTTCTCAAACTAATCCAATTTCATTCGAATTCGAGACCTCTGAGATCGGAGGGATAAATTTGAAAAGCGCGCAAACAATTGTATGAAATTCCAATAAATCCCGGCGAGCTCTTCGTCCTTCAAAGTATCCTTCGATCCGTATACGCGGTTGTTAGGTAAGAATCACTCGCTCGTATTAAACCTACACGAGTGAAGGAAAAAAAAGCAAGAAGACTATTGCAGATTCCCATTCATCCGTTCATCGCGGAAACGCAATGTGTACAATCCTCCCTCAAAAAACCGATGTTCACTCGCTCGAATTCCGTACCGATCTATCGATAAATAGTCGGCGATCGATGCAAAAATTTACAACAACGTACGAACAGTAGTCAGCCTCGGAATGCATATTTTTCCGCGTTATACCCCCGGCGAACTCGGTTGAAGTAGGTCGGTAAGAAAATAGACACACCCCATGATCACCTACCGAATTCTCGAAAATTATCGTTGCGTGTCCTCGATATTTTTGATATTTTTTCGGACGACATGTGGGTGAAATTTTCGAATTTTTTTTGTTCTTTCTTTCATTCGTAAAGGTGATCATAAATGGAAATTCGCAGGTCACGGGGCTACGATGTTGATTACGATATCGCGTAACTTGATTGGTGATTTTCGATTTATCTGCGGAACGTTGGAAAAAATGATACGCCCCACCCACCTACGCGAGTTAAAAAATAGCCGCGCGTGACCAGCGAAAAGATTAATTGACAATTTTCAAGAGGAGTATACGTATTATTTGGTTTTGACCGAAAGCCTCTGCGGGAGGGCCCAAGAGTCCTCTACATTCCACCATAGACGGTGCTGTGGTGTTCCCGTTTCATCACCGCACCTCTGCGTTCTCCTGTGTACCGGTGGCCCGTGACGAGCCCTGTTACGATTATCGTTGTCAGTTCTGCTCATCGTCAGTTCGATCAGTTCCTCACCGAGCATGCTCGAAGGTCCTTGAAACAGGCCCCTCCTAGTGTATAGCATGCAATTTTGAAGAACTTGTCTCTTGCAATTCTCTCAGCTAGTTTTTTATGACACGTTACGCGGTGGTGCCGAGTAGGCGACCCTCGTCCGGGGCATGTCGTGAGGCCCGCATTCGCCGCCAGACGATTTGCCCCCACGTTGCCCTTGATGCCCTCGTGCGCCGGTAAGCAGAGTAGATCGATCTGAAACATAAAGTGCTGCTCTCCTGTCGCTGCGGATGTAGATGTGCTGCTTGCCCTCGTGGCCCAAGGTCAAAATCCTTCGGAGGCAGGACGGTACAGCAAACACCACCGCCTAAAATACCGCAGCAGTGTTCCCTAGGGCCGACGACAAACTTACAATTAGCCTGGGCCCTCCGCCTCGAAGGTGTCTATCCTGTCCGGTCTCACGATCTTCGCGGTTCTTCTCCATTCCATCTTTCTGCACCTGTTCCCAATCGGGCCCACCCTTTCGGGGAAATAGGTTTGCAGCATGTAGGTTAGGTAGGGTTAGCCCGTCCAGATTTTCAAGATGAGACAAACGAGGATTTTCGGGGAAAACAGATATGAAAAAGAAAAAGAAAAAAACAAACATACTCGGAGAGAGGAGAGAGGAGAGAACATAAGTATCCACCTCGGTCAGTTTTTTAATCTCACGTTGGCGTGTATAGGTGCGGGTTTGTAACGTATGCGGTGTACCTGGCACGAAGTAAAGGCTCGAATCGATAATTTTTAACGAACCGGATTCCAGGATTCCGCGTGGACCGAATGAAAAATAAATAAACGGATGAAGAAATTGTTCGGTAAATTTGAATCCTGAAAATATTGTTAATAGCCAGGTGATGAGACGTGATCGTTACTTTGGTACATTGTGAAATCCGTATTGTATTACATAGCCCGGGGACATGAGTTGCATAATCAAATTACACAAGTATATCCAGAACATGCACCCGTGACGTAACCCGGATCCATAATTAATTTTCGCGATCGTCGTAACGTGAATTCAACGTTTACCTACGATGTATTTCTAGACACGAATATTCAGGGTTGTAAATTTTGGAAAACTACAAATTTCTCGGAAATCCAAAAAATCAAACTATTCCGGATAAATGAACGCTGCAGGGTTCCGACTTTTCATCCAAACGAATCTCCTGTACACTCTTCGTCGATTGGGGCCCATGAAAAATTTTGATTTTTCGACGGTCGAACCGACAACATTCTCATAAAATTGACTCTTTCCGACAAAGTACATACTTATTGCCACGCTGTAGATAATTCCGAGATGTCCAGTGATTCATATTTCTCTATTCGGATGTCTGAATCGTTCGCATAGTTTTTAGCGACGATGCACACTTACACTCACGTACACAGGTATATCTGAAGTGCTCTCATCGTGGATTATTAAATCCCGATCTCGGCTGGGCTTGGTAAAAGACACAGTGTATGCGTGAATTTATCTCGCCATTGTCTGCAGGCATTTATTGATGTTACCACCTTATACGTGTTCAAAGAATTCCAGATATTACTTCTCCTCGAACATACACGCGTACACTTACGTAGTACACAGGTCTGACGAAGTTCGACGAATTCAGCGCGGCAATATCTAATAAAAAACGAGAAAAGGAACTTCCCGCGGTCATAGGAATAGAAAAAGAAAAATGAACATCGAATCGGATCACATGGCGAAGTTTAATTATATTCCACGCGACAACCTCGGGCAGCGCCGTTTTCAGACCGCGCATTGTATTTTCATTGATAAAATAATCGTCACGTTTATTTAGATTCTAGTCGAGATTCTCACCTCTCTCTTCCGGAGGGTGATTTTCAGATACTTTTGCAGTCAGGGTCGAGTCGGTTGAATCGAACGCGAGGATTTTACAATTAGTACAATGTGAAACCCCCGTTGGCTAACAAAAGTTTTCGATCGGTGCACGTGTGCAATGTGATGTCACGTGGTCAGGACATGGGTCACGTTCCCAGGATACCACGTGAGCCGTTTCTCAACCCCCCCCATTCCGAGGGGAGTTTCATGCACCGGCACATTACTTGCGTAATACGACAACGGTGACGTTATACACGTTGTCCCCTCTGTATACGGCTTATTATAAATTTTGGGCAAAGGGTACGCGAAATGTGCCCGCGTGTGTACGACTAATTGTAAATGGCAATGGGATTGTTTCTCGACGGATGTTAATACTTCTTCCAAGTCGGTGAATTACGACCCCAGGTAGCTCCCGCGTTGCAGATTTGAAGACCAATTAAGATGTATTCTCCGCTTGATATCGGTACAATATAATCTCAATTTATTATCGAAGCAAGTGCGCGCCGCTCCGATTATTAGGTATATCGTTTCCAATTTTGTAATTCGCTTGTTCAACCAACACTCGAGCAAACACATTGTATTCGTAGCATTGTAGTACAGTCGAAACTCGGGAACCCAATCGATTTCGATCATAAACGCACACAACGTTGTAAGTTTATTACGAGACTGTTGGATATTATAATGGGTATGTATTTACGTACTAGCATTGCGGGCAGGTGCTTCGCGCGCGCCGCATTTGTTATCGTTTGTTTCGATTGTTTCAGTTTTTTCGCAAGTTTTTGAAAATTTTTTTGGCGGCCCATTTTCTACGGAAATAAAAAAAAGAAAAAAGGAACAGGAAAACATTTCTGACTGTGTTTGTATGCTTACAGGCAGCTTTTGAACCAAACCAAACCGCTGAAATTGAGAAAACATCATTTGAATTGATAATCATTGTTTCATGTAATTCGCACAGGCCGACGCGTGTTCCATTTTGTCAATCGAATGCGAAATGATAATATCGGTCATAGTCGCAGCTATCATTATATTCGTATTTATTTTCGTCGTTTCAACCAAGTTACACGTTTTTAATGATTTTTTTTTTTGTCGCTGATGCAAAATCTTCATTCGATTACCACTTTTTCAATTTCGATAAACTACTGCTTCAGTCACACTTCGACGATAGCTTTGGTTTCAAAATTTGCAAACTTCTACATCGAAAAGTTTGTATTCGTTTATTTCAAATTAAAATATCTATTTTATTTGGACATCGACGTTAACGTCTTGAATTAGTCTTCGATGTCAACGATTCTCTGGTAACAATCTGTCATCTAAAATGAGAACTGACATATTTTGAAAATTGAATACTGGCCTCTCAGCCAATCGGCAATCGAATAAACCGTCATCAATCGGTCCACACGTAAAATGAAACGCCACCAATCGGTACACGCTCGTTTCGCCGCGCGAATTCAGAAACACGAGGCTCATCTCGAATTTCGAGTTTACATCTCGTCAACTTTTTAGAAGGGGATAACAGGCCAAGAGCCAGAGCAAAAATCGTAACGATCTTCCACGGGAACGATTTTTTTTTTTTAACATGTCGGAGGGTGTTCCTTGACTGTAAATCTCAGTTGGCTGGACGCAGGGGGTTGAGCCTCGGCCGCCATCTTGACAAACGCGTTTTATTAAATATCTGGCTAACCGATAAAAGCAGCGTAAATTATTCTTGTAAGTAATAAAATTTTCTACAACTTTTGTTCGAAATTTTTTTTTTTCTAAAATGCCTGGGTTTCCATTTACAGCGCGTCAAACTTGTCCAAAAACAGTCATGTCGGAATATTTAGTCAAGGTTCGATGACCGTTCGTACGAGTGGCGGGTGAAATTTTGAGAGACAAGTGTTCGTCGTTCGAATTGGGCGCTCAAAGGATTTCGGGTGCAAATTTTTCGGGAGCGATGAGAAAACAAGAAAATGGTCGGAGTCAAATTAGATTTTGATATTAATCGCTGTCGCACACTGCAATGCTCGCGCACGATTCGGAGAACCGGCGAACGAATATGATATCGCTGTCGCGGGAAATAAAATTACGATTATTCGAATATGATTCCCTCAAAAAAAAAAAGGAAATATAAAATTCGTCGTGGCGTCGCGCACTCCGATTCATACCGTGAGTAAGCAACGTACCGCGTAACGTGTAGTTGGTATTCTCGACCGCAATCCACGGAGTGAGGAACACGCGCGAGCTTGAGGGTGGAAAAATCCTACGAGGGGTCGGAGGCTGCGGGTACGTACGAAGTGTCTATAGAACTGTGCAGCGCGACGCGGTGTAAGCTTGATTCAGCGAGGAGTTTGGGGGAGACGCGAACGGAAGAACGGTCTACAGTTGCCGCGCGACTTCTTGCGCGGTTGGACGCAACGAACAGAGGTCTTCAACCCCCGGCGGACGAGGTCGTGGAAAAAGTTACTCGGAAAGAGAGCGACGGATAGGTATCTCGATTCTCGTCTCTCGTGTTCGTTATTTTCACGAAAGTCAAGTGCGAATTTGATGAAAACAAACGTTCTAGACAATTCGGGACCATGCAAGAAGCCGAAAGATTCTCAACCACCGAAATATCTTGGCCGGAAGTATTTTTGATAATTTGATACCGGAAATTGATAATAAAATAATTTTTTGTTATCCGCTCTTCGGAACGAGACGCAGAAATGCTTTTGGTAACTAATTAATGTGCAAGCGAGATAATATCCCGAGATAACTGCATCTGGTCAAAAAGGTTTGAAAAATGTTCAATTTTATTAAAATATGATTATGAAGTTCATCGAATTTCAGTTATTGTTTTATTCGGAGGATGGATGAATGTTTTTTTTTTTTTTTGTTCCTAAAGAGCAATAAAAAATCTCTTAGTTTGGCCATGTTTGAAAAATTCATGAATGAAAGAAAAATCAACATGCGCCTTTCTCAGGTCCTGGGAAAGAAAACTCATGAATCCAATGACAAAAAAAAAAAACGAGATAAAATCCTTGGTAGAGTCGGAGTATTGGAATGCCTCGTACTTTTTTTCAGCAATTGAAAGGCCAGTTTCCATAAAGATAACTCTTAAACCTGTAGATGATTATGTTTTCGATAATTACGTCAGTGAGCAGACGAATCTCATTATCACAGTTTCATCTCATCACTGATCGGATTCCGATAATTATCAAACTCTCGAAACTTAATTTGAAAATAATTTCTGATCGATCGCTCGCCAACCGATCGCGATAGCTGTACAGCGAAAAAATAATTGGAAATCAAGCTTCTCTAAGAAATCTATTCGACCGAGACGAGCTGCACGATCAATTAATGCTTATATAGTCCATATATACGTGTAGTTTCCCTCGGGATTCCGATTGTTTCGAAATCATGCGATGAAAATTTATACCGGGATGAATGGCCGGCTATATACACCCTACGACTCTATATTTCGACCGTTCGCAATTCAGACGATGAGAGAAAGGAAAGAGGCTTGCGTGGGAATGGAAAACGGCGGGAAAATCGTGAGGGAGAAACAAAAAAGGGCATCTGAATTCTCGCGTGCGAGTATCGGGAAATTGTAAACAGCGGTATTGGTATCAGTCGTTTCGTCGGAATTGGAATTTTTTCAAACTCGGACAAGAAATAGACACGGAAATACGCGTGGAACCGTGTATGAATTCAGGGTGAAAACTATGGTCTGTCACTTTTAGAGGGCCTAAATTTACGACGCCTGTACACTCGGTGGCGTCTCATTATCACAGCACATCTCGAAGCAACTGGGCGTGCGGAGATATTAAAAGGGCAGGGTATAATGATTCCAATTTCACAGAATACTCGGATAAACGACGAAGCGGAGTTTGAATTTCCGTTTGGATTTTACGGTGTCACTTACCGCTAACTGAAATCTTCTTTTACTCGTGTACCTACTCATCATACCCCCGCACGGATTTAAACCTCTCGCTATAACTCGTGTTCGAACTTCGCGAGAATCTTATCCTTCCTTTCCGATTCGCCGCGCTCATCTCAACCCTCGCGACTTGTTTCTTTTAGTCAAAATTTCGCGCGATAGTTAGTTTAATTGTCGCTCAGTTTTTTATTTAAAATTTTAACGCACAATCCCTGTAATCTGATCGGCGGTGCGAAAAGTCACCTTGAAGCGTATCGGGTGTATATATTGTGTATTAGATGGAAACGTTTGATCACGTCGGATGTTTGATTTGCGATAAAACACGCGCAGCGATGACACCGCAGCCAATTGAGTGAGAGCGCAAAAGCGTGGAATGGGAATCCCGGCATCGCCAAAATTTCCTCCATCGTTTCGTCTCGATAATTCCCGCGTGTATAATTAGATCTGAGCTGTTTGATGCGGTGACCTACAAGGGCGAGGACTATTCTTTATTGCGAGCAACGTGTGGTTGCCGCCCGTCACAACTTCCTCGGCAACGCGTGTAAATGGATTGAAAAATTCCGAATCCCTCCGCCAACGCAAATTAGTCGAGGAAAGTGACATACTTCTAGTGCTTGATGGATAACAATGAAGAATGAAAATTCAATTGCATCTACACACGATCAAAGCTGAGAAATTCTTCATTCGAGGAACTATTTTTGGAAGTTTTTTTTTTTTTTCAAACGTTCGATAGTAATGACAAGATCAACGATCGCCATTGCAGTTCTTGGGAATGAGAAATCCATGAAGCCCCTTCGAACACATGAAAGAACGGTTTCAGTGAAAATCATCTTTCTTTCCCTACATTATTAATTAAATTCGATATTATATTTATATACATATTTTCAAGTTCTCTTTTACTCCTATCGTACCACCAACCGTATAATTCTGACCCTATAATACGATTTCTCATAATGACGTTCTCAATTTATTTCGCTCACATACGTATGTACGTACGTACATCTCGTTAATTGCGGTACTCGAAGAAAGTTATATTGCACGGTTGCACTTTTCATGATAGATGAGACTACGATATCGTATATACGACATAGATTCGCTCTATAACGAATCGACGGGTTTCTCGAAACTATGCGTGTCTTTTTTTTTTTTTTTTTTTTCTTTTGTTCAATTATACCGAAGAGCCCCTCGCTGTGTCATAATAAACCAACCAAAAGTTTTTAACGGAGAAATTCCAGGCATATAATTCGATTCCCTACTGCATATAAAGGTAGCGAGAACCTCCCAAAGGAGGGTGTGTAATGTATCGCGAAATACACCTACGTTCGTACTGCGTTTTTCTTCTTTAATTCGAGTCGTTTTCATCCCTAATTACGCCCTCACTTTTTCCTCATTATGAGCGTTCTGTGTCAGCTTGGTTCGAATTTTCCGACCAAATGAAAAACCGGTACACCTACGGAATTGGAATATAATAAAATAGTTAAAAATTACGCGGGTCGCTTGAATGAAAGTAAAAGATTTTTCGAACGAATCGAAGATATATCGTTGTTCGATCATTCTTTTTCCCCGCACGATAATCGATTTATCTCAAGGTGTACAGGAGGCGAAAAACTCTTCGAGCCAAATTCGTACACCCCATCATCGCATGTAACACGTACTTGAGCGGTGTACGCCCGAAATATACTTCTTCTGAACAATCGATTTCCTGCCCGTTTTTCACCGCTTCATCACGTTTAAAGTAGATGCTTAGCTTTGGAAATCCGCGTTGGAACCATTACGATTCTGAATTCTTTATAGAAAATTTTTGCCCTTGACCGTGAAATTCGCGGTACGACATAGCCGTTCCATGATCATTTTTTTGTCCCGTTATTTTTCCGATAACACAACACAGAATTCACGCGCGCACGATTATACCCGCCGAATCTTATAATCCGTCTCAGTTACTCATTGGGGCTTATTAATTCGAAAGCAAAAAATTCCCAGGTATTTCGTCATAGTTGCTTGGGAAATTTTTAGAAACGAAGATTTGAAAAATTGCGATAACGATGGATTTTATTTCGGCGAAGCAACGCCAGATTCGCAAAGATAAATGACGACGTTCGTTGGGATGATTTTGAGAGAAAGTCGAACCCCGAGGGTACCCTTTTGGCTCCTACAATTTTTGCAGAGCGCAAAAGTTCGGTGTACATCGGAAACCCCCCGGAACCGTGAAGGGAACCGAAGGTCAAGGAAGATAAAATCTTGGGAACGTCGGGGGGAGAAGTTCTCCCGAGCAAAAAGGTTGAAATAGAAGAAGAAATGAGGGAAAAAGGAGGAGGTCGTTGGGGTATATCGGAGGGAAAGTGTGCGCCCGGCCGGCCGCTCGGCCACTTGGGTCCTCGCAATGTCCTCGGCCTATACGCGTGTAGCGCCGTAAGGGTGGTTTTTTTTCGCTGGAAAGGGAGAAGCGAGATCATCGAGGCATCGGACAACCACCGGGACCAAGGATTCCGTATCACGACGCTATAACGTCGACCTTGCCGAGTTCGTTCTACCGTCGATGCTTCAGCTTCTGAACACTCAACGATTTCAATGAATGCGGTTTCCCTGAGACTCCCACCGTCGGTACCTACCTGTGTGCCCCGCGTTCGCGTGTACAGAAGCCGAGCCACCCCGATGGCCTCCGTCGAATCAGCGAGCGAACTTTTCTCCTTTTCCTCTTTATTTCGTTTTATTTCATTCGATTCTTTTTTTCCTCCTCTCGTTCGCGGGCTGCAGCTCCGGAGAGATATTCAATTATTTATTCGGAAATCCGCGACTCCGGTGATTCCCGAGGGCCTATGCGAAACTCGACGCTGTATATTTTTTAATGCATCGGTTGTTCCAACGCCCTACAGGTACATGATTTTTCTCCATTGTAACATCTCAAGTCCCTCTGCTCCCTGCTCTGCCGTACATCGAGTCGAGAGAATACCGAGAGTTTGCTCAAACGGCTACTAGATTCTCCCCCGTTATCTACTTCCGTGTCCGACATTTCTCGACTAAATGCGGGGAGCAAAAAAATACGAGGGGCATCAGCGACGTACTGTAGCAACACTTGACGAGGGGCTTACCACTCCTCCACCGATAGAGCGCGGACCACTCCTACTTCCAACGCTATGAAAAACTTGAATTAAATTTGTGTCAACCGACTGTAACTTTCGTGCGAATCGGGAACCATTTTATAAATGAAATCTACGCGAATCCCTGAATTGGTAGGGGAATTTTTCATTTGCGAGAGAAACCTTATTATCTAACGAGTAGAATTTTTGAAGCTGCTTTCAGAACGGGAGTGATAACTTTTTGGGATTCTCTGTCCTGTGGAATAAACGAATACTGCTGAGTTATATACGGCGCGCCGTCAGACGTAAATACTTCGGAGTTTCATCGACCCTTTAACCATGTGAGGAGTGTGAAAGGGGGCCGACCGGCCTCCTTTTTATTGTAAACCTGATCCGATCATCCAATACCCATTAGATCTATCGTGACGAATGATATACATCTGGTCTATGAAGTTTGCCACTAAACCTCATCGCCACCGCTACCTTGTCAATGTGATTCCCCGCCGTTACGCTCGTTAGGAAACACAATTGGATTGAGATTTTAACTCAGGTAATTGAATGGATAAACGGGGAAAAAGCCGAAAAAAACCTATGAAATATCATCCCGCATATTAATTTTCCTTTAAAATTTGCCATTTTTGTTTTTTGCTTTTACCAGGGGCTTCGCGCTCGCTTTGTCCTAATGAATTCTATTCCATTCAACATTTGATGTTCGCATAGTTCAGATCGATCAATCAAAAGGCAAATTTGAATATAACTGATCTTTCAGATGTTATTTATAAAATTGTGAATAATGCAGCACATAACCGTTATAAATTTAATCCTAATTATTTTTACTACATTCTAATTTTTTTTATTTATTTATCTTTTTTGATAATTTATAACTGAACATTTTTTTTTCAATTTCTTATTCTTTCTTCTTTTTATATTTTTCTGCTCTCCTTTTTCCTTCATTTCTTATATATTTGATTCTTTCTTCTATTCTTATTCTTTTCCTTTCCTTTTTCCTCTATTTCTTTCTTGACCTTCACTCTCACCTCCGTTTCTTTCTCTTCCTCTCTCTTTACCACGAGTTCCGCCCGCTCGCATAGCATGAAATCCCATCCGTCGTCTGTAATTTTATTTTCTAAATTTGTTTTATTTTGAAATTTCCACTATCAGACCAGGTAACGTTCATAATGATGCGGATTCATATAAATTTTTATCCGTCAAGATTTGCATTCTTACGATATTCTTATGCTTATAGATTGTTCAAAATTGTATTACCACCGATCGTTAGCGTCTGTTTGATATTTTCCATCTGCAATACAACCGCATTATGTCAACATCTATCCATTTTTCACAACATTGATGAATTATCTCAATGATTAATTGAAATCAACTTACTTTTTCAGCTCATAGTGATGCGTGCAGGTTACACGAACTTGCTTCTTCGCAATTTGTTGTAGAATGAATTTATTTCTAACAAACTATGATTTTTTCATTCTGTTCTTCGTTTATCACTATGGTATTACAACCAAATTTTCACCCAATGGCCGTCGTACATTTTGATTAACTTTGATTGGTTGGTGAAAACTGTTCACCAACGAGAATGCGGTACAATTCTCATAACTTCAATAGGATCTGTCCGACAAAAAAGAAATGCATTCTGTTTTTTCGTTATTATTATAATTATAGTTTCAAAGTATTATGATTATTTGTCTCAACACTTTTTTATTGTACATATAGAGAGATTCCGTACGTTTTTATATCACCCGAACAAGATGAATGCCAGCGACACAGGAGGGAACGTAAACTTTGTCGGGAATCAAACCGCCGCTCAACTTATCTGCGGTTTGGCTTATCGAAACTTTGTGCCACCCGGTGACGGTGAGTAACTTCGAGGAATTCGATCCTGTATCGACTGTCGTGAATTTCTCTCGACAATTATTTTCTTTCTTTTTTTTTTTTTTTGGCCCTACATTCATTCTCATCCCTGGGAGTTATTATGACCGACCAGATCGACGTTTGTATACGGGCCATTGCACGCGAAAACGATCAGTCGAGTTTCAGATATTTTTTTCAATTTTTCACATAGATAGTCCTTGAGGAGTTAAATTTTTGTACTAAAGGATGAACCCATTGTTGAAAAATTGACCGAGATATCTGCAATGGAAAATTTGAGCAAGGTTCAGTTAAAAAATCGATAACTCTGCTAATAATAATAACGCTATCAGGTTCAAAAAACTCTCATTTTACGCGGAAGGTTCTAAGCTTTTCAAATAAAAATAGAAAGTTGTAAAAAAATGTCATCTTTGATTGTTTATTCAAAAAAAAATTTTATTTATTTCTTTCAACCCACGTCGATAGCACCGAAAAATTTGAAACAAGCATATTCCGGTCGATTTTGCAACAATGGGTTAATCCTTTGGTACAAAAATCTAACCCCCCAAAAACTATCTGTGTGCGAAATTGAAAAAATATCTAAAACTCGACCGATCGTTCTCGCTTGGAATGGCCCGTATTGTATATAAAAATAAAAATAAATACATAAAAAAAAAAAACATTTCCCAAACTGAACAACGTACCCAATTATTTTAGCTTTCTCGTGATTCCCCCTCTTCGAAATGAAAAATATAACAATAAAAAATTTACATCGACTTGACCTTTGAAAAGCCCCATCAGCCTACATCAGCTTGGGAGGCTCGCTCTGGTGAAGATAGTTTTTGATCTTGCCCGGGGCAATGGAAAGTGTTGCTCGAAATTAACGATTGGTTTTTCAGAGATATGGTGCAGCTGGGCTTGGGACTCCATCTTATGTTGGCCTCCGACCAAAGCTTCGACTTCGGCGAGACACAGATGCCCCAGGGAGAACGGGATAGACACTACAAGTAAGCGCAATGTCTGTGAAATAGAGGAGACAGAGGAAGACGATGTGGCCGATGCTGAATTTTCATCGGTCGAATAACTCGACCGTGTTGCCCAAAGGGGGTAAACATCGAAGTCATTTTTTTTTTTTCACTGGTACTAATCGATGTCAATGTTCGGTTACAGAATTCGTGGAAAAGAGATGCGGCGATGACGGTCAATGGGAGGGCCGCGAAGGGTCGTACGGTATCCGTGGCGGTTCGTCGTCTCCGGGAAACCCGAGTGTCTCGACCAACGGACCGCATGGTTGGACGAATTACACGCCTTGTTTTACACCGGAAATGCTGCAACTCATACGCAAGCTGTACAGCGGAAGTGAGGACGCTGCCAAGGTAAATGTACATCGAATCTTGTCACGTACTGATTCGCACGATGTTGATTAATTATACCTGATTAGAAATCGTCGCGTCGATTCCTCTTCTTCGATTTCGTTCTCTTTCTCTCCTCCGACTCGTTCATCTCTTCCGAATTGGCGGCGTATAATTTAATGACGTACCTGAATTATGATGAATTAATTGCTCGCTCGGGTCCCTAATTTTGTCACGTTATGTATCAAATATTTACCGTTCAATTAGTACGTTAGCGTTGCTGTACAGACTGCTCGGTGAACGCGTTGAAATATTAATTTTGTTATCCGAACACTTATTTGCAGCACGGTTATAAATATTCGTTGTGAACAAAAAAATCGTACGATTTAATCTCCCGTTTGTCGTCGAGGAAGCCAATGTTCGTAACGTTCGGTGATAATTCTGAGTGATATTCGTGACCGTTAACCCTCAAAATACATTATCCCTCGGCCTTTGTCAAAGGCAAGAAATCCGGTAATGAATTGCGCGTTCGAAGTTCAGCTGTTCTCGAATCGATTCTTACGGACAACACGATTTCAGATATCATACCCGCTGTTCGCGATACCGATTCTCCTGAAAATGTCAATGGCGAAGCCACCGGGGCCGGGGTATCGGAATACGACAAAAATAGAAGAGTTGTGTATGAAAAAGGTGAATCTTGATTCACGATCCGCGTAATAAACGTCGTTGGGGCCTGCCCTGATTCTCTTTAGAGACCGAATTTAATAACAGACGAATCCGTCCTTAAACACTCCGATCAAAATTCTCCACCTCACTTATTGCACGGGCACGCGATGGATTTTTTTTCCAAGTGCATACAGAGCCGTACCTTCCCGTCGATTGTCTAGACGATGTTTGCGCCAGCTTCCATTTCATTTTTCGTTCCTTCTCTATAGTACCGAAGAGAAAACGGCCGTGAGGTGAAGGATTAAAAAAACCAAAAAAAGAAGAAGAGAAAAATGCTAGGCATAGAAAAGACCTTGGAGAGTCTCCATCCACGTATTATAACTGAAGGGTAGGAACGTTCTCGGTGGAATCAGAGCGTAACAAACTTGGTTGTTTGCCCTCGTAAATTTTCTGCGCAATTTCACCAAACGTGCAAATGAGTTGTATTTATCATATCGCATATCATTATGTGTATGCAAAGAGCGTTAAAATTTATGGAGAAGAGAATCGCACATTCAGCTCTGGAAACTCCTGAAATTTATCCAGCGTTGTATTACGATATAAAACAAACACGTAACTACGTGTACGAGTGAAGGTATAATTTCCGGTACTTCACGCAGCTCCACCGCTGTGGAATTGTAACTTCGACATTAATAATTCTTGCGATTTCTTCGAGATTCTGAGGCGTCTCATCTTCGCTTCTCTTTTAACGAATTTTTTCAAAATTTATATTCTATTTCTCAGTGGCTATTTTTCTCCATCATTTTCTACGAACCGCAGATTCCTCTTTTGATTACTTCTTCGTCTGCGGACCTGGTTTTTTTCGTGTACGTTGTCGCGGTTTCATCAGCTTTTCGTTATGATAAAAATCGTGGTTTATATTATTAGACTCATTGTGGAGTTTCCGAGATAATGAGAGAAAAGGCGATAGATTGTACAGTTATAGAATACTCGAGCAGTTCCCGTCTTTGATGTCATCTTTGCAGGTGAAATTGGACATCGCTGAGAAGACGAGAACATTGGAAATTATTGGGTTCAGCGTTTCTCTCGCGGCGTTACTGGCGTCCCTCGCTATTTTTTGTCACTTCAGGTAAGCTATAGTAGCTGGAAAGTTCGGATGGCCCTTATCGGATTGATTGATAGATTTCCTTTCGAGGGCCATATCGATCGGTATCCCAGCCGCCGTACGATGGCAAAATCGCTTCGGCGACATCCTCTTTTTAAACCACTTGTCGATTTCAGGAGCCTTAGGAACACCAGAACTCGTATACACAAAAATCTATTCGTGGCGATGGTCATACAAGTCGTTATTCGGCTGACACTTTACATCGACCAAGCGTTGCTGAGGACGGCTGAAGCCACGGGAGTCACTCGGGGAATCCAGAATACGGTATACCCTTAATTAATTTTACAATCCTCCGATAGGCTGGCGAAAATTGGAGCAGGCATTCGACGATTCGGATGTTGCCCGAACGACGGACCTAAACTTTTGAACCGAATCGCAGTGAATCAGGCGAGATTACGTAGAGTCGAAAAAGACCGGGAAGTTCGCGTCTTCCATCTTATTGTCAGTCATGGCATGATAAAAGAAAAAAACATTTTTTCCTCGTTCGGATTTATTCAAAAAGACAATTACGGATCGTAGACTGAAATCCTAAAAAACATCGCAACCTCTTGCAGCCTTTTCTTTGCGAGGCGAGCTACGTTCTTTTGGAGTACGCTAGGACCGCTATGTTCATGTGGATGTTCATCGAGGGTCTCTATTTGCACAATGTAATAACCGGTGAGTCGATTATCACAGGAAAATATCGTCAAGTTTATGTTTGTCTAGAAAGCCCGCCTCGGACGCAGAAAACAGAAAAAAAATTCAATTCCGGTTAAAATATTTTCCAGTTACCGTATTCCAGGAGACTTCTTATTACCGGACGTACCGGTTAGTTGGATGGGGATATCCGGTATTGATGACCTTGACATGGGCTGTTGTAACGGCGTTTTACTATCGCCCATCAAAGTGAGTTCGCTATTAGTGAAATCGCCCCGTTTTTTTTTTTTTATTTTTATTTCTTTTTAAACATCTTCAGCCCCACGACCTACGTGTCCATTTTTCTGGTCGAGCTAGAAATATTCCAATATTTTCGGCCACAGATGCTGGTGGGGATACAATCTGACCTTTTATTTCTGGATCCTGGAGGGCCCGAGGCTGGCGGTTATATTGGTAAATAAATCCACTCGATTGTATTTCATTTTATACATATTGTATATCGGCTAGTATTCATTCATCGTTAATTATTATTATTATCATCTACCCGGCAGTCTATGATTTCTGCTGAATTGCGGAGTGTTAAATTTCCCCTTTTTCGGCAGAAGTTTTCCCATACGTGAGGATAGAGCAATCCTCGAGTTTACCCAATTGAAGATATTTCTACATAATTATAGAGATTCGATAACAAAAGAAGTAGTAAGTTCGACTCGTTAGCAAACTTTTTTGGTTAATTAAATCCTTCCCTGACGGAGGATCAGTAGAAAAAAAAATAATAATAATTTTACCGTTTATTAAAAAAGCAGTGGCCTTTGAAGAGCAAAGATAAAGTCAGCTCCTATATTGTGTTCGGACTTTCAGATTAAGTTCAACTACCAACAACGTTGGACCAGTTGCATTCTCATGGAGCTTGAAATCTCAATATTTGATTTAAAACAATCCACGCGATGTAAATTGCTTCACGGGTGTTTGTGTAAAAACAAATTTAATGTATGTGTAATAGAGGCCTTCGGCGTTCGAATTGTCGATATTTTCTCCGCAGACCCTGCGCTGCAAGTTTCTTGGGCCATCGATCCATAGCCTTGCATCGTGAGAAAACGCAGGCAGCCAAGCTGTACGAATACCTGTTAGCTTTTTTCGAATCTTGGATAATTGAGTTCGCCTGGCTTTGTGCGGGGAGCCTTATAAAATGTATTTTTGAAAAGCTTTGAAAAACCGATATCACGCTGCTTATCAAGAAACTCGGCGGAGTCTCGCGCCAAGTGCATTAAAAAAGCACCGGACGGCAACCGAGTATCTAGGCATACAGTTAATGTCATCAGGTATCTCCTGAATCATCAGTATTTCGGGATATTTGGATACACTTTTGCCATACGAATCGCAGCGAAGCTTCCGCTCAAGCCTAATTTCAATGCCATTCGGAGTTCGGAGAGATGTGATCTCATGATAGTTATCAACGTTTGAGCCCGTTCTACGGTCAAATATCTTTCGACCCGTAGAAACAATTCTCGCTAAATAAACTGCAGACACGTGGGCGCGACCATCTTCTTCTCGTACCGCGTGTTTATTCCACTCTTCGTCGGTATAACTTCTGCGCGTCACGCAAAATCACATCATACTTGGCACAATGATCGATTTGGATTCTTTTTTTTTTTCTCTCAATAGAATTCAATTCGACGGTTATTCTTGAGAGACGACTTCATGTGTGCGGCGATTGATTTAGAAAATTTAATGTACTTGGCGATGTTTTTTTTTTTTTTTGCACCCGATGAAGTATAGCGGGAAATCATATATATATATATGCAAAGTGCCGCAGTTGGCACGATTGAATTGCCACGGCGTCTCATTCGACGATCTCAACATCGATTGAAAGCGAGCTCCGTTCTGCCTTCCGGTATACCCGGAAGTCCCGTCTCCCGGAATCACTTCGTCACCGCGCGAATGTTCGGGGTGTTTAGGAACTCCCATAGAAAGCTACGTTACGTAATTCTATTCATACAGGTGTACACGACGAACATGTAGGTGTGCAACGGATTTTGAGAGTGGCACAGTTGCACGCGTGATACAGTTTGCATCACGTGGCATGATTACTCCGCAAGCATTGAACGCAATAAACTTGTCGGCTATATTGACAGAGTTGTAGCTATTTGAAGAAAATATTATGAGCTTGCATTATTAAATCGCTACCGAGCATTCCATGCCGAATCGCTTCGATCGCCCGATGAACAAAATATGTATTTGTACGTAAACAGGGGATATGAATAATTAATTTTTGAAAAAATGTGCGAACGTTAGGGAATCCATTTCGCATCGAATGCGCGGTGCATCCCATGACATACAGGTATGTTCGTTATATCGATGGTATAACTAGGTGGGTTCTCTCATTTCAATTTAATACGTGGAACGGTATGACGATCTAGTCAGTAATTTGCATTTGAGTGATAATTGCGATGGGGGCATCCGAGCCGTCCATTCGAGCTTTTGATGTCCAAACAGTTTGATGTAAAAATCACGAACGGGATGAAGAGGAAGCGTAAATAACCGTTGTCACTGAGGGTAGTACGCGTATAACGCCCTTATTTATTTACATTCTTTTTTCCCTAACCAACTCCGATAGAGCGCGCGCATGCATGATCCCTGATAATTGCGGCTCACCCGGTTCACGAGTTTATATTTTTTATTTCTCTCTTGTCCTCTTGACTATTTCAGCTGAATTTCCTGTTCCTGTTGAACATCATTCGCGTTCTGGTGGTGAAATTAAGACGGAGCCACACGAGCGAGATCGAACAAGTTCGGTAAGTGCGGATCATTCATCGTTTCGTGATAATCAATGTAATCAATGTCGAAGCCTTGCATTACGACTTTTACGGAAGTTGATGATCGTTCTATTGCGTTTGATTCAACTGATCATGCAAGTGCTACACGATCGTTTGTTATACCGTGCGACGATGTGTGCCGTGGTTCACTTCTTGAGAAATCGATACCTCGTATACGAGGACAGAATCTGATTTGTTGGTATCGAGAGCTCGCAGTGGTTTCGTATGTACGTACATATATAAGAATAGGAGTTGAGAACGACAGCTTGAAAACGATGATTCTCGTTGGATCATCTTTTGTTTATTTCCATTTTCCTTGCCAATCAATCGAAGCGACTCTTTTCTTATCCTCCTTATTTTTCACCCATCTTTCCTTTTTCGCTGACGCTAATGGAAGTGATTTTTTTTCTTCCACGATGGATCTCCCAAAAGTTGAATGACTCATAACAATGGAGATGAGGATAAAAATAAAGTAGAATTATTAAACAGCGCCGTAATAATGTTACATTCGTTATTCGTGAATCCATTTCGATATATCTATAGCCTTACAGCGAATCTAAAGGATGAAAAGAAGTAATGCGAATCAAATAAAATAGCGGGACTTGTGATTTTAGTTGTTACAATTTATCGTGTTAAAATGAATCTATAGTGGATTTTGACGGTTTCAGGAAAGCAGTCAGAGCAGCGTTGGTTCTACTACCGCTTTTAGGTATAACGAATTTGATTTCAATGGCGGAAGCACCGCTGGACAAGGCAGTATGGGCATTCGCATTGTGGTCGTACTTGACGCATTTCCTGACTTCGTTTCAAGGGCTCTTTGTCGCTAGCCTTTATTGTTTTCTCAACGGTGAGGTGAGCGAAATATTCAAAAAATGTATCCAGTTAGTGTTTCGCTCTGTTCATGCCCCGATCAAAGTGACGCCGATTTTTTTCCTCGACTTTCTCCTACATACGCGGGGCACCTTTCAAACTCGTGCAGTCGCCTCACTTGTCCTTATCCTTTGATTTCTTCTGTTCTCTACCTATCGTTCTTTTGTCTACATCCCTGTCTGGTTTCTTTACGAAAAATGATCGCTGCAAACGCACGGTTATACAAAAGTTTTTAGTTCACACGTTCTCCGTGACGTAGATTTTTCCAGTATGAAATCTTATCTTCTTTGTTTCTTCCATTCGTATTTGTCAAATCAGGTAAGACTGGCGCTCGGCAAGGCTATTACAACATATCTTTCTTCGAGGGGAAATGATTTCCGAAACAGAAGGCAGTCTCCTTACACCGACTGTCACCCGCATCGAATAACATCGGGTGAGTTTATCAATTATAAAAAAAAAAAAAAAAAATTTCGGCACGACGCTACTGATTTAGGATTACAACAATAGGGCTAAATATCAGGAGAAATATGTATGGTACATGTAACTTTTTCAAAACTTGTCGCAACACCGAATTTAGTTGAGAACGTTCCGTTCAATTTTTCTCAGCAATTCAAGTGGAGGAAGATCATCCGAAGGATTTACCGAGTCATGCGAATTGGACGCGACTTTGTTGTCCAGGAATCGACATCCCAGTTCCAGAAGAGCCGGCCGAGTAAGTCACCCTGCTGTTAAAATATACTCGACTATACGTAACCGTCGACAGTTGTTTGCTCAAACGAAATTTCAATCCGTATTTGGACTCGAACTTGAACGGATATATTAGATGAGTTCGCATGCGTTATTCAAATAGGGTGGAGAGAATG